>NW_006438074.1:665291-678719 GCF_000325575.1 Pteropus alecto
TACCCCACAACCAAGTGGGCTTCATCCCAGAGGCACAGGGTGGTTCGACCTATGCAAATCGATAATGTGATACACCACATAAACAAAGTAAAAAATAAGAATCATATGATCAAATCAATAGATGCAGAAAAAGCCTTTGACAAAAAATAGCATCCATTTATGATCAAAATACTAAACAAAATCGATATAGAAGGAAAGTATCTTAACATAGTAAAGGCCATCTATGACAAAACCTCAACCAACATTATACTTAATTGTGAAAAACTAAAAACTTTCCCTCTAAGATCAGGAACAAGGCAAGGTTGTCCACTATCACCATTGTTATTCAACATAACATTGGAGATCCTAGAGAGTGCAATCAGGCAAGAGAAAGATATAAAAGGCATCCAAATAGGAAACAAAGAAGTTGAACTGTCACTATTTGTGGATGACATGATTCTCTCTATAGAAAACCCTAAAGACTTCAAACGAACACCACCAGAAACAATAAGCAAATACAATAAAGTTTCTGGATACGAAATCAATGTTCAAAAATCCATAGCGTTCCTATACTCTAATAATGAAGTGTCAGAAAAAGAAGTGAAAAAAATAATTCCTTCTGTGATTGCAACAAAAAGAATAAAATACCTAGGAATAAATTTAATGAAACGTGATGGATCTATATAATGAAAACTACAAGACTCCATTAAAAGAAATTGAAGGAGATACAAAGAAATGGAAAGATGTTCCGTGTTCTTGGATTGGAAGAATCAACATAGTTAAAATGACCATATTACCTAAAGCATTATACAGATTTAATGCAATCCTCATCAAAATCTCATCAGGTTTTTTAAAGATAGAACAAAGAAGCATCAGATTTGTAGAGAAGCACAGAAGACCCCAAATTGCCAAAGACATCCTGAGAAAAAAGAATGAGGCTGGAGGCATCACTCTGCCCGACTTCAAATTATACTACAAAGCGACAGTAATCAAAATGGCATGGTATTGGCAGCAAAACAGACACACGGACCAGTGGAACAGAATTAAGAGTCCAGAAGTAAGCCCATATTTACATGGGAAAATAATTTTCGACAAAAGAGCCAAAAACATACAGTGGAGAAAGGAAAGCGTCTTCAATAAATGATGCTGGGAAAACTGGAAAGCCACCTGCAAAAGAATGAAACTAGACTGTTGTCTATCTCCACACACCAAAATTAATTCCGAATGGATTAATGACCTGAATATAAGACCTGAAACAATAAACATAGGAACTAAATTCAAAGGCCTTGGAGTTAAAGTGTATTTTATGAATTTGACCTCAAAAGCAAACGAATTAAAAGCTAAAATAAATGAATGGGGCTACATCAAACTAAAAAGCTTCTCCTCAGCAAAAGAAATCTTCAACAAGGTAAAGAGAGAACCATTCAAATGGGAAAATCTATTTGCAAGCATCATCTCCAATAAGGGCCTAATATCAAAAATATACAAAGAACTCATACAATTCAGTAACAACTAAAAAGCAAATGATCCAATCAAAAAATGGGCAGAGGACCTGAACATACACTTCTACCTAGAGGACATACAAATGGCCAACAAATATTTGAAAAGATGCTCAACATCACTAGCTATGAGAGAAGTGCAAATCAAAACCACAATGAGATACCATCTCACACCTGTTAGAATAGCTGTAGTCAACAGGACAAGTAATAACAAATGTTGGAGAGGATATGGAGAAAAAGGAACCCTCATAAACTGCTGGTGGGACTGCAAATTGGTAGAGCCACTATGGAAAAATGTATGGAGGTTTCTCAAAAGACTAAGAATTGATCTACCATATGATCCAGCAATCCCTCTACTGGGTATTTACCCCAAAGACTTGAGAACCCATATCTGAAAAGATATTTTCACACCGATGTTCATAGCAGCATTATTCACGGTGGCAAGGACATGGAAGCAACCTAAGTGTCCTACAATAGATGACTGGCTAAAGAAGCTGTGGTACATATATACAATGGAATATTACTCAGCCAGAAGAAGAGATGAAATATTGCCATTTGCGACAACATGGGTGGACCTCGAGATAATCATGCTAAGCGAAATAAGCCATACAGGAAAAGTTGAAAACCACGTGATAGCCCTTATATGTGGGATATAAACTTAAAAGCAACAAATGAACAGGATAAAGAAACAGAGACTGAGGGACATGGACTATAGACTAGTAGTTACCAGAGGGTAGTGGGTGGTGGAGGAGGAGATAGGTAGATGGTTAACTGGGGTCAAATATAGGGGGATAGGTGGAGGACTAAGTGGGTAAAGGGCATCAAATATATGGTAGCTGAAGGAAACTGGACTTTGGGTAGTAAACACACAATAGAATATACAGTTATCAAATTATAATGTACACCTGAAAATTATATAATTGTATTAACCAATGTTACCCTAATAAACTTAAAAAAAATTTAAACACATCAATATGAATAAGAGCCAAGTGCAGTCCTGTATATCTTTATTAAATTACTATTAAATGAAAAAGAAAATTAAAAAAAACCAATAATGACATTTAAAACATGGATCTCAACAATTCAATAGCTTGACAGTCTGAAGCTCTCCACATAATCTTGTTGCTTTCTCTTGTTTACCTCCCTGCTCTACTTCTGTGTCGTGGTATTCCTTTAAGTGGCTCTGTCCCACCCTGTGGTACCTTGGGTATAGAACTTTGTTACTTCTGTGAATTACCCCAAAAATCTGCTTATATTTTTGAAGATTTAAGGGTTAGAGAGGGAGTGATCATATCACCTTTCTGCAACTATAATTTTGTATCACTTCAGGTTCACTTGTTCTCCATTTTTCTTTCCTCTTTTTTGGTAACATAAAGAAATTTCTTCCCTCATTACATGGAGAGCAATTTCTCCCTCATTTAAGTGGTCTTGGAAGAGGCAGGGTATTAGACCTCTTCCCCAGATTATCAAGGGTTTCCTTCTGAACAGAGTGCAAACACAGACAGTGCTTTCTCTGAAAGGAATTCTGGTAAAGTAGAAGTTTCTATATCTTAGTATATTTGTATTTGCATTTGTTTATTAGTTATTTTTTTATTTATAGTTTAAAATGTAAGAAAAAGCATAAATGTGAGGGAGGCAATTGAGTTGTCATGCTTAGTAGGTTCTAAACCTTACTCCATCATATATTAGTTGTGTAACATTTCACAAGTGGCGTAACCTCTCCAAGCTTTAGTTTCTTCACATCTGAAGTAAGAAATGTAATACCTACTTTGTAGGGCTGTTGTGTGGAACAAATGAGATAAAGTGTTAAGGGGCTTAGGACAACTCTGGGCATATAGTAAGCCCTTAATAAATGGTAACTTGTCTTGCTGTTGTTACCACCACCACCACCATGGAGGAGTGCTACTCCCACACCCACTGCAATTAGGTAGTCATCTTCTTTGAAAGGAGAAGTATCTGGTTAATGCTTTAACCATCTACTTATTGATACCAGCCAAAAAGATATGTGCCAAGTAATCTTAGATTATGATGTAATGAGAATGTATAGTACTGATTTGGGAAAACCAGATTGTATACTGTTTTTCTGGATTGCCACTTGGATGTTTATTGAAGTCTTATAGTTTGTCTTGTATATTGCAGAAAATTTAACTGAGTTAAATGAACTTCAGAAATCATCTAGGTAAATGTTTTTCTTTTTCTTTCCCTCTTCCTCCTCTGAGGGTTCCCCCAACTCCTAATTAGATGACTATATCTAGTAAAACATGTGCTCCTGAAGAGGAAGATCATTTGTGTTATGTAGCTAATGGCCACATTACAGGCAGTTTCCTTTAAAAAAAATAAAATTATAATTTATATTGAAATAAATGTTGGCATTCTGATTCTGATACTCATTTTCCATTAATTAAAGGAAATGGAAACTATTTTGTATTCCAGATATTTATTCCCTTTGATCATTAAGTCCTGTCTTCTTGTATTTTTCAATATTTTTAATTCATTTCACAAATACTGTTAGTAGTACATCATGGGTATGTGATATGTTTGACATTGTGAAAAATTCAAAGATATATTAGACATGGCTTCTGCTTAGAGCTTACAGAGTAGTTATATAAGTGAGTAACTATAAAACAAAGTAAAAAGTGAGAACCATAAGAAAATAAAGATTACTGTTGAGGTTTAGAGGAGGGAATAAAGAAGAACTAATTTTGAGCATATACAGGCCTAGCTCTTACATGGAATACTGAACACACCCACTCTTTGCTATTGCCAGACCGTATTAAACATTTATATATATTAATTCATTTCACAACAGCCATATGATGGGTAGGTAAATTATCATCATTTTATAGATCAGGAAACAGGGCTTAAAGTGGCTAAATAACTTTCCAAAGTTATAGAGCTTTGGAAAAAAGATTTAAAACTAGAATGATTAAAACCTGGCTCCAAAGTATATTCTTCCTATTTTTTGGACAAGATCTAGGTAAGCTTAGAAGTTTTTCAGGAATTTCAGCTGTGGAAAGGTATTTTAGGAATAATGGAATTCTAAAGTGTTATCCGTACAGATAGTACCCATAGAATGATCTCTTACTGATGTCTAGCTAGGACTGCAGTGTCCTTGCTCTTTTCGAAGTTATGCAAGGGTGTTAAAATGCTTACTTATAGTTGTTCCTAGCATTTCTCTGATTAGCTCATAATTTAGTACGTCTGGCAATTTGGACTTAGAAAGTTGAGTGAAGCAGAATGTATTAACTAGTGAAAGAGGTAGAATGTTTTCTGTATTGTAGTGTTGGGAAAGTAGACTGTTAACTGGCTCTTATCCTGAAGAAATGATAAATGGTCAGCCATGTGCCTTTACTCATCAGACTTTCAGTTTATACAGTCCTGTAGTATGGAAGTGATTTGTAGATAAAGGAAGGATTTAACCAAGTCATAGATTTCTTGGAAATAAGAATTTTAGAAATTTTAAGAGTTAATTTTACATTGTGAATTATGTTCTATGAATATCTATTGCCATATTGATTATGTTAAGCTCCTTCTGCTTCTGATATTTAAAAAAAAAAAAATTGAAGTCTGTTTTCTTATTGCATATTACAGAAAATTGTATTTTCGTATATAAGCTTTAACGTACTTTAAAAATAACTTTAGAAAAAGATAAAGAATTTAACAAAAGTATTTTTGTTATCTTCTAATTATGCTTGACTCCACTTAAAATTGGTTAGTGAAAAGATTCCTGTTTATCAGAAAGGGTATGTTTTAAAGGTTCATTTCTAAAATGCATAGAAATGTAAAAAGTAGAATATACTAGAAAACATGTTTAGTCATTAAAAAAGTGTCATAAATAGTTTATGTAAGAAGTATTCACCTTTATTTTTTTTGGTCACTCAGTATATAAAACCTTTCTATTTCTCATTTCTATCAAAATACGTCACTATTTAATAAATATGCCACATTGGTATTGTTTTCATTGTATCCAGTCTTAAAACTATTTGCTTTTGTGGTGACCTCTTTATTTTTTCCCCTTTTTCTTATTCTGTTTCATAGTTATAGCCAGTCTTAAACATTTTATATTAAAATAGAAATAGAAAGTATAAATTAATATAAGGATTTTCAAATCAAAAGCTTATTTTACAAACCCTTTAAAATATTAAAAATACAGTAATATAATTATGTTAAAAGTGTGATAAAATTCAGAAACAGCATATAAGAGGCAAGTCATTATGTTTGTTTTGGAGGGAAAGTAGAAATCCAGTCTGGGAAAACTTTTGCAAGAGGTGGTACCTAAATAAGGTGGAAAAGATGACCAAATATTTGCCCAGCTATTAGAAGGAGAAGAAGAAGGACCTTCTAGTAGAAAGAAAAGTGTATGTGAAGGCTCAGAAGGTTGTGTTTCAGCAATTACAAGTTCTTTGTTAATGCTAGAATAGAAAATATTGGTGGGAGGCAGTGCAGGGAAGAGAGATATTGGGAGATGAGATTGGAAAAATAGACAAGCTAAATTAAGAGTCTTTTTTATCCTGCTAAATAATTTGGATTTTATTATAGTATAGGTGATGTGAAACTAATTAAAGGGTGTTAAGCAGGGAGGTGACATGATGAAATACTCTTATGAAGGGTAGCTAGTACAGCACTGTGTAGATATCAGGGACCAGAGTGGTACAGGTAGCAAAGCTGAAGGCAAGGGAGGCTGGTTTATTGATCATGAACATTTCTGGGAAGTTTAATTTCAGTCATACTTAGAAGGTAATATCATGAGGTATTAGAAAAAGATTCTTTTTTCTACTTTATAAATAAATTAAAAATTTAAAACCTTACTATTTTAGAGTTTTCATAAAAAGTCACATTTTATAAGTGACTATCCAAAACAAATTGTCTGACTCACTATAAAAGAACTAATATAGAAAGTTATTACAATTATTTTTCTTTATATCCTTTGGGGCTGTTTTTAGGTGCATACAAGTTTATTAAATCTTAGAGGATTACTCCTTTTATTATTGTATAGATTCCCCCTCTGTTCCTATTAATAATGGCTTGTGTTTTAAATTTGTAAACAGACCATTAGCAATATGTTAAACCAGTCTCCTTTCTTGTTAGTATTTGCCATGTATGTGGGATTTTAAAAAAATCCCTTTATATTTACCTTTTGTGTGGTTTTATATCACCTGTAAATAGAATATGCATTGCCTTTGTTGTATATTGAAAGGAATTTACACAATCACATGTATAAATTACTATACAATTTATTAAAACTGTAAATGTAAACCTAATTATTCTTAAGCTTTTAATCTTACAGATTTTATTTTACTTATGAATCAAGTGGTTTTTATATAAAATAAGAACCGTCTTTTCTTAATGTTCAGTTAACTCAAATTTAATTCAAACTCTAATTATAAATTTAAAAGTCTGATTTTTTTTGGCTTTAAACAACAGCTTTATTGAGATATAATTTATGCACCATAAAACTCACTACTTTATACAGTTCAGTGCTTTTTAATATATTTACAGTATTGTACAACCATTACCAGCATCTAATTTTAGAACAAAAGTCTGATTATTTACAGCACATCAAACTCCTAATAAATTTGGTTTACAAATCTAACAAAATCTTCCAAGAACTCAAACAACTCCCGTAAATGGAATAAATCTGATTTAAAAATTAAGTAAGTCAAATTAGCTTATGTGGTTCAAACATTTTAAAAAGAAAATCAGTATATATAACACAGCCCATTATTTACAGAACTTTGTATATATGCATGTAATTATAGTTTACACAAAAGTATCACTATTATTTTCAATTTACTTCTCCCGAGACTAATATTCAGTCACTATCCAAGGTAAACAGAATTACTTATCTTAGACTTTCTGGAACTGAGTTAATAGCTTGGGATTCTTGATTGGAGATTTGGCAATGGAACATGGGACTTGGGGAATACTTTTCGTGATAGATATCTTTTGTTAGCTCCTTCAGATCCATTTTTACTGTCTACCCTGCTCTGTATCTTGGGATACTGACTTGTATGGATTATATCAGTGGCTCCTGTGCCTTTTGATTTCCAGGTAGGAGTGGGGGTGGGCAATGGGCAGCCTCAGCAGAAAATCAAAGAAAGGGAAGGGAGTGAGACAAAGGTATTTATTTCCATACCAGGTTACCATATGCTGGCTGTGTCATTCAACAAAAAGTCACCACTCTTTTCAAAACAACTTTTTCTGAAATCTTTTTGGGTTCTTAGAACTACACTTGTTTCTCTTGCTTAGAGTGTCAGTGCCTCTGCTGCTACCCTGGGTTACTGAACTACCCTACATTCACTTCTATAAATAGTCTTTTTGTAAATAAACCCTCCTCAGGGAATCCTAAGTAGAGCATGTCATTTGCTTTTAGCTGGAATCCTGTTACACAATCCATAACTCAAGACAGTGTGGTCATATCTTTCCTGCTTGGTCAGTAGGGCTTTCTGAACCCCTGCTTTTCACTTGGGACTTAACTAGTTATGTCGGTTTTTTCCCCCACATCCCTACCCTTTTTTTTGGTCTTGCTGTTCAGTGCCTTTTCCTGAGATGGTAAATTTCTTCAGCTTATCCTGAAGGTTTTATTTCATGACCATGGTAATGACTTTTTAAAACAGATTTGTAATTTTCAGTCTTTAGGTCTGGTATGTGCTGAGGGGATCCTGAATCTCTTATTTAGGTTGAACATGGACTTCATTCATTTTTTAATTTTTTTCTAATAATTTATTGAGGTGAAATTCACATAACATGAAGTTAACCACTTAAAAATGAACAATTCAGTGGCATTTAGTACACTCAAAATGTTGAACAACCACCACCTCTATCTAGTTCCACACATTTCCATGATTCCAAAGTAGAACCTCTTACCATTAAGCAGTTTTTCTCCATTTTCCAATCCCAGCCCCTGATAACCACAAATTTGCCTTCTATCTCTATGTATTTGTCCCTTCTGGATGTTTCATATAGAGTCATACAATTTGTGACATTTTGTGCCTGGCTTCTTTAATGTAGCATAATATTTTTGAGGTTCATTCCTTTCAATGAACAATGTTATTACATTGTATGGATATACCACAATTTATGTATACATTCATTTATTAATGGACATTTGGGCTGTTCCTGCCTTTTGGCTATTGTGAATAGTGCTGCCATAAACATGCCTGTACATGTACTTATTTCAGTACTTTTTATTTCTTTTGGTTATATACTGAGGAGTAGAATTATGGGTCATTAGGTAATTCTATATTTAACTTTTTGAGGAACAGCAACTGAATCATTTTTTATTCCCACCAACAATGTACAAGGGTTCCAATCTCTACACATCCTTGCCAACATTTAATTTCCTTTTTAAAATTTATTATAATCATTTTAATGAGTGTGTGAAATAGACTTTCATTGTAGTTTTGATTTGCATTTTCCTAATGACTAATTATGCTGAACAATTTTCCTGTTAGCTGGCCATTTGTATATCTTTTTTGGAAAAATGTCTATTCAAATCCTTTGCCCATTTTTTAGTTTGGTTGTTTGTCTTTTTGTTATTGAGTTATAAGAGTTTTTTATTCTGAATACTAGACCCTGTTAGCTATATGATTTGCAAATATCTCTCCCATTCTCTAGGTTGTCTTTCCACATTTTTAATAATGTCCTTTGATGCACAAAATCTTTTAGTTTTGGTGAAGTCAGTTAATAATTTATTTTTTTATTGCTTATGCTTTTGATGTCATTTATAAGAATTCATTGCTAAATCTGAAGTCATGAAGATTTACCCTTATCTTTTGTTCTAAAAGTTTCATGGTTTTATTGCATATATATTTAGGTTATTGATACATTTTGAGTTCATTTTTATATATGGTATGAGGTAGAGATCCATCTTCATTCTTTTCCGTGTGGATATCCAGTTCTCACAGTACCATTTGTTGAAGAGACTGTACTTTCACCACTGAATGGTGTTGGCACCCTTGTTGTAAATCATTTGTTCATAGATGTATGGGTTTATTTCTGGACTCCAAATTCTGTTTGCATTGAGCTTTATCTCTCCTTATGCTAGTACTACACTATTTTGATTACTATGTGTTTATAGTAAGTTTTGAAATTGAGAAATGTGAGTCTTCCAACTTCATCCTCTTTTTCAAGGTTTTGTGGCTAATTGTGGCCTCCTTCAATTCCATGTGAATTTGAGGATCAACTTTCCTATTTCTGCAAAAAAAAAAAAATAATGCTTTGTAATTTTGATAAAGAGTGCATCGAATCTGTAGATTGCTGTTATAATGTTGATAGCGCACTGTGTAGTATTGACATTTATAAACGTTGTCTTTTAATCCATGAACATGGAATATTTATTTAGGTCTTTGATTTCTTTCAGCATTGTTTTGTGTTTTCAATGTACAAGTCTTTCACCTCCTTGGTCAAATTTATTCCTAGGTATTTTGCTTTTCTTGATGCTATTTATGTGGAATTGTTTTCTTAATTTCCTTCATGGACTGTTCATTGCTAGTGTATAGAACTACAACTGATTTTTGAGTGTTGGTCTTGTACTCTGCAGCTTGGTTGAATTCCTATGTATAAGATCATGTAATCTGTGAATAAAGATAGTTTTACTTCTTTCTTTCCAGTTTGGTTGCCATTTATTTCTTTTTCTTCCCTGATTGCTCATTAGAACTTTCACTACAATGTTGAACAACAAGTGAAGGCTAAAATTCTTGTTTTGTTCTTGATCTTAGGCGGGGAAAGCATTTAGTCTTTCACTATTTAGTCTGATGTTACCTTTTTTTTTTTGTAAATGCCATTAATCATGTTGAGGAAGTTCCTTTCCATTGCTAGGTATCTAAGTGTTTTTATTGTGAAAAAGTGTTGGATTTTGCCAAATGCTTTTTCTGTGTCAATTATGATGAGCATGTGTTTTTTCCCCTGTATTCTATTAATTGATTTTTCTTATGGTGAACCACCTTTGTATTCCTGGGATAAATTCTACTTGGTCATGCTTTATAATCTTTTAGATAATGCTATTGAATTTAGTTTGCTAGTATTTTGAGTTTTTTACATCTTTAGTGATAAGAGATATTGGTCTGTAATTCTCTTCTGATTCTTTATTTGGTTTTGATATTAGTAATACTGGCCTTATAGAATGAGTTAGAAAGCATCCTTCCCCCTTTTATTTTTTAAAAGGATTGGTGTTAATTCTTTAAATGGTGGTATTTACCAGCAAGGCTCATTTTGGACTTTTATTTGCTGAGAAGTTTTTGATTACTGATACAATCTCTTTTAGGTCTGTTGAGATTTTCTCTTTCTTTTTGAATCAGTTTTTTGATAATTTGCATGTTTCAAGGAATTGCCTGTATCATCTAGGTATCTAATTTGTTGGCATATGATTGTTCATAGTTTTTTTTTTTTTTTTTTGGCCTCTTTTGTCTTTTTTTCCCCTTTGTCAATCTAGCTAACAGTTTGTCTATTTTGCTAATCTTTTCAGAGTACCAACTTTCCTTTTTCATTGATTCTCTTTATTTCTTTGTTTGCTATTTCATTTATGTTCATTCTAATCATTAATATTTCTTTTTTGCTAGTTTTGGGTTTAGTTTGTTCTTTTCCTAATTTCTTCACATATAACGTGAGGTTATTGATTTTAGATCTTTCTTTTTTAATGTAGGCATTAAGTACTGTAAATTTTTCTGTAAGCTTGGCTTTCTCTGTATCCTATAAGTTTTTTGTGTTAAATTTTCTTTTTTTAATGTTATTTATTATTTTTTTATTATGGTGACATTGGTTAATAAAATCTAGTAAATTTCAGGTATACAATTCAGCTATAAGGCATATATATTGCATTGTATGTTCACCGACCATAGTTATATTTCTTTCTGTTGCCACATATTTGATCCCCTTTATTTCATCTACCTCCCCCCTCCTTTCTTTGCCCTCCCCACCCCACCCTCTGGTAACCACTAATTTATTGTCCATGTCCATGAGTCTCTGTTTGTTAGTCCTGTTCATTTGTTGCTTTTGGGTTTATATCCCACATATAAGGGATATCACGTGGTTTTGAACATTTTCTGTCTGGCTTATTTCGCTTAGCATGATTATCTCGAGGTCCACCCATGTTGTCGCAAATGGCAATATTTCATCTCTTCTGGCTGAGTAATATTCCATTGTATATATGTACCACAGCTTCTTTAGCCAGTCATCTATTGTAGGACACATCATTTGCTTCCATGTCCTGGCCTCTATGAATAATGCTGCTATGAACGTCGGTGTGCAAGTATCTTTTTGGATATGGGTTTTAAAGTCTTTCTTCGTTGTTGTTAATTATTTATGCCTACAGCCCCTGGTCTTCCTAGGTAGTTTCCCATCCAAGTACTAACCGACCCTGCTAATCTTCCAAGATCAGACAAGAACTTGTTCAGGGTAGCATGGTGGTAGACCATGGACTGTGGCTCCACTGGGCCGCGAACCCAGGACCTTCTGTGTGTAAAGCAGACGTGCTAACCGCTACACTATGGAACCACGTCCGAGTTTTCAAGTCTTTGAGGTAAATACCTAGTAGAGGATTGCTGGATCATAAGGTAGATCAATTCTTAGTTTTTAGAGGAACCTCCGTACTGTTTTCCATAGTGGCTGTGCCAATTTGCAGTCCCACCAGCAGTGTATGAGGGTTCCTTTTTCTCCGCGTGTTCTCCAACATCTGTTATTACTTGTCCTGTTGATTATAGCTATTCTAACAGGTGTGAGATGGTAGCTCATTGTGGTTTTCATTTGCATTCTCTACTAGCTAGCAATGTTGAGCATCTTTTCATATATTTGTTGGCCATTTGTATGCCCTCTAGGAAGAAGTGTCTGTTCAGGTCCTCTGCCCATTTTTTGATTGGATCGTTTGTTTTTTTGTTGTTATTGAGTCGTATGAGTTCTTTGTATATTTAGGATATTAGGCCCTTATTGGAGGCATTGAAAATATATTTTCCCATTTGGATGGTTGTCTCTTTACCTTGTTGACAATTTCTTTTGCTGTGCAGAAGCTTTTTAGTTTGACGTAGTCCCATTGATTTATTTTTGCTTTTACTTCCCTTGCCTTTGAGGTAAATTCGTAAAATCCTCTTTAAGTCCAAGGTCAATGAGTTTAGTTTCTATGTTTTCTTCTATGCAATTTTTTGTTTCAGGTCTTATATTCAGGTCTTTAATCCATTTTGAGTTAATTTTGGTATGTGATGATAGATAATAGTCTAGTTTCATTCCTTTGCAGGTGGCTTTCCAGTTTTCCCAGCACTATTTATTGAAGAGGCTTTCCTTTCTCCACTGTATCATTTTGGCTTTTTTGTCAAAAAGTATTTGCCCATATAAATATGGGTTTATTTCTGGACTTTCAATTTTGTTCCACTGGTCCATGTGTCTGTTTTTCTGCTAATACCATGTCATTTTGACTATTGTCACTTTGTAGCATAATTTGAAGTCAAGCAGAGTGATACTTCTGGCCTTGTCTTTTTTCTCAAGATTGGTTTGGCTATTTGGAGTCTTTTGTGATTCTGTACAAGTCTGATGACTTTTTGTTCTATTTGTTTAAAAAATGCCATTGAGATTTTGACAAGGATTGCATTACTTTGGATAATATGACCATTTTAATTATGTTAATTCTTTCAATCCATAAGCACAGAATTTCTCTCCATTTCTTTGTGTCTTCTTCAATTTCTTTTAATAATGTCGTATAGTTTCAGTGTGCAGGCTCTTCACATTATTTGTTAAATTTATTTTTATGTATTTTATTCTTTTGGTTGCAACTGCAAAATGAATTGTTTTTTCTAAAATTTTATTGTTAGTGTATAGGAACAGTATGGATTTCCATATGTTTATTTTGTATCCTGCAACTTGACTGTATATGTTTATTGTTTGTAATAGTATTTTGGTGGAGTCTTTAGGGTTTTCTATATAAAGAATTATGTCATCTGAAAAAAGCGAAGAGTTCTCTTAT
>NW_006438074.1:679492-766646 GCF_000325575.1 Pteropus alecto
TTATTAACCTTCTCAAAGAACCAGCTCTTTGTTGCATTTATTTTTTCTATTGTTTTTTTTTTGTTGTTTTCAATTTTATTTAATTCTGCTTTAATTTTGATTATTTCTTTTCTTCTGCTGACTTTAGGCTTCATTTGTCCTTCCTTTTCTAGTTTTTTAAGATGAAGCATTAAGTTGTTTATTTGGGCTCATTCCTGTTTTTTGAGGTAGGCCTGTAATGATATGAACTTTCCTCTTATGACCGCTTTTGTCATGTCCCAAAAGTTTTGATATGTTGTACTATCATTATCATTTGTTTCTAGGTATCTCTTGATCTCTTTTTATTTCTTCTGTGATTCAGTCGTTCTTTTATAGAATGTTGTTTAATCTCCATGTATTTATGGTTCTTCCCACTTTTTACAGTTGATCTCCAGCTTCAAAGCATTATGATCAGAGAATGTGGTTGGTATGATTTCAACCTTCTTATATTTGTTGAGGCTATCTCTGTGTGCCAGTATGTGATCAATTTTTGAGAATGTTCAGTGTTCACTTGAGAAGAATGTATACGCAGCTTTTTGGGGATGAAAGACTTTGTAAATGTCAGTAATGTCCAGTTGGTCTAATGTGTCATTTAATTGATTTTCTGTTTGGATGATCTGTCCATATCTGACAGTGGGGTATTTAGGTCCCCTACTATGATACTGTTTTGTTCTGTTTCTTACTTTAATTTGTTTAGTAACTGCTTTTTACATATTTTGGGGCTCTCTGATTGGGAGCATAGATATTAATAAGTGTTATGTGTTCTTGGTGCATGATTCCTTTCCTTTACAATTATGAAGTGTCCCTTAGTATCTTTCTTTACCTTTTTATCTTGAAGTCTGTTTCGTCCGATATTAGTACCACCACTCTTGCTCTTCTCTGAATGCCATTTTTTTGAAATATCATTTTCTACTTTGAGTCTGTATTTGTCTTTGGAACTGAGATGGGTCTCCTGGAGGCAGCGTATGGTTGGGTTTTGTTTTTTGATCCATTCTGCAAATCTTGCCTTTTTATTGGTGAGTTCTGTCCATTTACATTTAGGATGATTATCAAAATATGAGGTTTTCCTATAGCTATTTTATCTTTTGCTTTCTGGTCACTTGGTGTTTCCATTGCTTCCTTGTCCTTGTGTTTCTATTTTTTTATTTTGCTTGGGTTTGTGGATTTTCATTTTCATTCATTACTAAGTATTTTCTAATTTTCCTTTTGATATGTTCTCTGACCCATTGCATGTTTAAGTGTCTGTTGTTTAATTTTCATGTATTCATGAATTTTCTACTTTCCTATATTGATTTCTAGCTTTATTTCCTTGTGCTCAGCCAGGATCCTTTGTATTTCAGTCTTTTTCTCCGCTATTTCCGAATGAACCAAGTTTTGGTGGTAAAAAAAAAGAAATTTTTGAGACCTTTTTTGTGGCCTAACATATGCTCTATCCTGAAGAGCGTTCCATGTGTATTTTTTTTTTAATGCATATTCTCTCTCCAGCATTTCCTCCCAGGCTTTAGGCAATGTGCCATATGTCTCACCCATAACCTTTCTTCCCAGATAGAGAGGAGTGCCTTGTGTCATTCCTTCATGTAGCCCCGTAGACAGTATAGAATAGGGAGACACAGTAATCTGCTTATAATGTTTGCTCTGTTCTCTCTGTAACCAGGAGCTGTGGCCCTACACCTGGATGGTGTATGGCCAAGCTGGGGAGGGTGTGGGACAAGGACAAGTGAAAATGCTACAAAGCTTTCCTACCATTTCTAAGTTGCCCTTTTCTTGATTCAGCATTCTCTCAGTTGCTATAAACCTTTAGCTGTTTTGTAGAGTTTGACAAAGTTGGTTCTGACTGTTTTTGCTTGTCTTCATTGTTTCTGTGGAGGGAAAGGAGTTTGGAGTTGCCTTCTCAGTATTTTCCTAATGTCCTGGTCCCTCACCCACTTTTATAATTCATTTATGTCTCCTTGACCACCATATGTAATCACTTCTTAGATTCATGTTTCTACTACTCTCTCCTGTAGGCAGAGATGACTGTATCTGTTACCTTGAGCATATTTAACTTCTTTGAGTCTTGACTTGCTCTTTAGAAATTGAGGATATTCTCCTCTTCTCCCCTCTTTTCTCCCTCACGGGTGCTTATGAAGACCAAAGATGTGTACATGAAAGTCTTTTTTTCCAATTACTCTAACTATATAATCTGTTTATATGGAACTTATCAATGGCTTATTTTCTTTTGTCATCGAAATATGAGTCAAGAACCAATAAGTAGAGATAAGTTAAACTGGGAGCTCTGTGAATCTATTCTCTGTTCCACATATTTTGTCAGAAAATTACGGTTACAGCAGAACATGCATATTTTTTGGATCACTGCAGACTAACATGCTTGCCCTTGGGCAAAGAAAAGAAAAGAAGCAAACCAAGGAACAACTCATATCATCAAACTTCTTTCAATCTTTTATAATCAAATCTGAGTTTAAACATTGCCAGTTACCTAGACTACTAAAGCATACTTTGATTAAAAAGCTGTACTCTGTTTTCTGTGTCTCAGAGATCGTTCTTAATCTTTTGTTTTTCTTTATACTTGTATAAATTTCCATTTTCTTGACACAAGTCCCAAAGACACTCTGTCAACCATCTGAAAGGAAAACAATAAGAATGATGAGATGGGCTGTAGACATACTTATATAAAATCAGCTTTGTTGTCTGATTATAGTATTTTATTACTTTTGTTATTTAAAAGATGCCTTATATGCAAATTAAAGTTATGATGTACTTTATGGGAAAAAACATATCCTTACATTCCTTTTAATTTCTACTTAATTTATGGTCTGTTATCCTCCACTAATGTTAAAGCATCTTTATTATGTAATTATTGCATTACTTTAACATTTGATACTTTATGGTCTTGATTGTTTTATGTAATGTTATTTTATGAAGAAATACAGAATTATTCCATAGACATATTTAACCACATTCAGTCTCTGAATACTTATGAATGCTAAGTGATATGCCATCCTCTTACAGGGTTCCCCTTACCCATACATTAATGTATATAGCAAATTAAATATTTGAGTTTTATATATATCATTTGTAACACATTGGCAGACATTTCAGTATACTCCATTATGTGGGAAATGTTGATTTGAACATGCTATGTTATTTTAAAAATATTAAATTGAGATCTTTAGTTTCTTGTTTAGGTAATATCTAAAATGTTTGCCCAAATTAGCCAACATGTGACCCTTTTTTAAGTTTTCAGAGTATATTGGTTTATAACAGCATAAATGCTGATTTCCTCCTGATTCCTTAAGAATTACAAAATTCCACGAGAATTATAAAATTACAAATTATCCAAGTTCTGGTAAGCCAGGCACTTTAATTTTGTTTTCTAGAACTAATAATTTTCTATGAGAAATTATCTCTGGTTTTCTTGCTAATACTAAGAACCATTTTGTTGTCTTAACTATTCATACAAAAATAAATAATGAAAACTCAAGGATTTTTCATGCAAACATAGCTATTAAGGATTGTTAAGTCTTTGTTCACGGTGAGGAAATAAATGTTTAGAAAATTCTTACTGTAAATATGATTATAACAGTTTCCCAAAGCCAATAAAATAAGTATTTGGTCAGCTAATAAAAAATTCAGTCAGTGCAATTAAGCAGCTAATGTGAAGACATTAATCAGAATTTCAAAGCTGCTAAGTACCACTTACTATCACGTAGACTCAAGTGCTTTTCACTCATCAAGTCTCAGCAGTATGTTTTCTTGTTCAAGATAAACTTCTTTAGGAGTAAGGGTATTTCCAATACTATATCTCCTCTGTGTTCAGAAGTATTTTCTTGAGACACAAGTAGCATTTCATGTTTTAAAATTTCACCTTCTGAGTTTATGATAAGTATACAGCATGAAAAATCCTTCTTATTATTTAGGAGGAGTGTCAGGCACTTTGGCTTCTATTCAGAGCTCTTTGCCAGGAAAAAGAGGATCTCTGTATGAAGGAATGCTAACAATATGTATGTTCTTTGTTTTTGTTTAGAATAAATTTGAATATAAAATGGATTTCTTATAAGAAACATTTTACAGTGCGGACTCAGACCTACGGCTGAATAAACCTTTGGTTATTCTTCTCTAACATAAGACGAGAGGGGCATAGGCCATTGGGGTACTCTCTAAAATTTCTTTATAAGCACATACTTTATTTTTTATGAATCAAAATCTCATGAGTATTTTTAGTGTTTTAATTATATTGTGTTAGTATATGACATTTACATACAAAGAGTACTTGGAAATATTTTTAAAATATGTGAATTATTAAATTAGCTCTGCTGAGTACAGCTGGAGAAAATCACACAACTGAGCAGACTGGTGCTACTCAGCAATCATTTTGTACAAACCCATGGATGGCTTCTCTCTTTTCTCACAGTGGGCTTTCCCAGATTACCACTCTCCCAAATCTGTCATTCCGACTTTCCCTCTTTCACACTCAGCAGCTAACCTTTCAACCCACTACACAGAGAAAATATAAGTATGAATTTATTCTCTCAAAAGCCACACTCTCAACTATAAATTTGTCTATGTTTGCACGCATTGTCCTTCCTTAGAGGCAGAGGGGCCTACCCTGCATCTGAGGCTAATCCTGCTACCTATGTTCTGGGGCTTACTTTGCCTTTCAACTCAGGGATATTATTATTACCATAAAGTTGGTCTTCACTGCCTTTTTAGATCTTCTCTTCTCTATTAGGACTTTAATTTACCGCATGAACATACTTGATTGGATTTCCATCTTGAAACACCTTAGTTCATCAATCTTAAATCTTCCTCCAACTACTGCCTTTTCTTCCATATTCATCAACAGACTTTTGAAAGAAGTTTGATGCTTGCTATCTCCATGCCTTATTTCCAGTTCATTCCCCAAACCTAGTGCATTTTGGCTTTTACTTAGAATCTGATTTTGCTGATTCACCATTGATCTCCTAGTTATAAAATTTGATTGGTTATCTTGTAGTCCTTGTCTTATTTTACCGCTCTACTGAACCACTCTCTTTTCCTCAAAGTGTGTGTTTCCTTTGTTTTTTTGACACTATTTAGTTTTCTTTCATCCTCTCTGGCCTCTCTTTCTAAATCTTTTTTTTTTTTTTTTTTTTTTTTTTGACTAACCCTCTCCCTCTGCTAAAGTTGTTATTGCAGAAGGTCCCTTGTTGATCTTTTGGTCTTATTTGCTATTGAGTACTTACTGTGTGCTAAGCTCTGTCCTAGGCATTTTTCGTACATTGTTCCTGATAATTTATAACAACTTTGAACAGTCATGTAACTTTCCTGAGTTCGTTACTAAGTGAGTAGTCAGGATTTAACACCATATCTGTTTGATTCTAAAGCTATATTATAATAGTTTTCAATTACAGTTTTCAGAAACAATAGTTTAAAAAAAAATCTTACTAGGACCCCAAAATATAAAACAAATGAAAGCATAACTTCTCTACAGTGGGGGTGACAGGTCTAGCTTGGCCCTCTTCCTGATTCTGCCCTCATGATACTCAAAAGGCACTTACTTAGAGCCCAAGGGCTCTATGAAAGCCAATGTAAAAGGTACAGTGATTTATATTAAATCCCAAGCCTGTGTTTATTTGTTTTGAACTCAGATTTCCAATTGGATCCTGGACATTTCTATTTTTATACCTGTGTGTCTGATAAGTACCTCAGTTCCTTATTTTCAAAATGCAGCTATTGTCTTTGTAAAACCTATTCTATTGTACATTCTATTGTGGTAAAAGTTCCTAGGCCAGTCAGTCTTCTATGTTTGAGACTTGGGAGTTGTAAGGGATTTTTTCTTGCTATTATCTCACATATAATTAGACAAATAAGGACTTAAGGTCATAGCCTCTAGAGGCACTCACAGTCATTTTCTTTGCCTCTTTCCCCATCTCTGCAATCTGCCTTTCATACAAAGATTTCTAAAATTCAGGACAGATTGCATTACTCATCTACTAACATTTTTCATGGATCCCCATTACCTATTTTAAAAAATATTTAAGGCATACAAGGCCCTTCAAATTTGACACTTAGAATACACTGTGTTCTTTCAGGCCTCCAGATATTGTATACTTTTCCCCTTTCTCGAATAACCTCCTTGCGTCTTTATCTACCTGGCAAATTATTGTTTTCCCTTCATATATCAACTTATGCACTATGTTTTCTGTAAATACTCTCCTGACTTCTCAAGGCTTCCAGCTTTCTTATATTTAAAAATTATTTTCATGTCTTTCTTCACACTAGACTTTGAGCCCCTTGGGAACAGGAACTATCTTCTCATCTAGAACCTAGCACAATACTGGTACATAGTAAGTGTTCAAGAGATGTTCATTTCTTTCCAAGAAAATAAAAAATTTTAACCTATCTGGATATCAGCTGCTTTATCTGTTTATGACGCAGTGGGATAAGATGATTTCTATAGTTTCCTTTTAATTTTAGGATTCTCTGTTACTTCCCTTATTGGACTGTGTATACTATCTCTACCCGCTATTTTTCTCATTTATGTTTTAAAACATTAAGAATTTATTTTTAGTAACCACATCTAGGATTAATCTGAAGTATATCTTTAAAGGAGGAGATTTTATCCCCATGGTGTTTTTATTAAGTCATTTCAAACAAAATCCCTTTTTTCGTTCTATGAAACATTAGTTTTTACAAATGGAGGCCAAATAGGAACAAAATATATAAAAATAGTCTTAGTTTGGATTTTTTCTTCTTTTTTGTTTCTTGTTGACTCATTGTGGCAGGTCTACCCCAACACATGATCTATAAGAAAATTTAGTGGCTTATTTTATGAAGTTGGTATGATGGGTGAAAATAATTTTTCTCCCAAAAGGTAGAATTCAAGAAAACTTAAGAGCTTTTTTTCTTTGATCCTTTTAAAGTAATGAAATAAGAAATCTAAGTATTTAGCTGTAAAGAATTTTTATAATGTATCGAAGCAGGTTCTGTAAAATTAAATGTTTAAAACTTATGATTTTCAAAACAAGTTATATATAACTGATTGGAATGTGTTTTTATTTAAAATAGTGTACCAGCATGTGCAGAGTCATAAGGCATTGACAAAAATGTAGTCTGGAAGCAAAACAGAATACTGAAAATAATGTTATAATTTTTTAAATAAGATGAAAATATTTTCTTTACACATGAAATTTTTGGTTCAAATGGTATTTAACCAACTAACTGGCTAGTTTATTAAAGCATTCTATTCCAGAAAAGCTTCATTTTGATAAAATTGATTACATTAGCACATTACTTATGATAATGGGCATAGATTTTTTTCCCCCCAAAGTGATGCTGTGGTTTTGCTTTTGGAAGAGTGTACAAGTTTTCTGTGGGCTTAAGTATTAAAAATGCTTCTTAAAAACTTAAAATTGTTATGCATTAAGCCAGAACTCTTGGAGCTTTTTCAAATTTTATTACTTATAGTCCTTGGTTCCTTGAGTAGATATTTTATGAACCTGTTTCTACTTGCTGGAAAATAGAATTTTCTATAATTAAGAGAAAACATCAGTTATTTTATCCACTTGACTTTGTCTTTGCTTGTTATTGTTTGCTTTAGAGATTTATCTAAGTTATTGACATGATTCAGATTCCAGTGTATGAAATAGAGCTTTTGAGAAGGTGCTTTGAATGGAAAAATAAATATCTTACAAAATATCTAGCTTTGGGTGTGTCTAGTTCTGTTTGAATTTCTTGTTTTTGTTTGCATTCAACTATATTCCATTGTAGTATATATCTTTGGGTATAAAACAGGTTAACACACTGACAGTTCAGGTTATAAGACAGGATGGTAAAATCTCAAAGCGATTTTAAATATTTTGATTAAAGGAAATACCAATGTTTTTATTTTAAATAGTCATTTTACACTATAAATTATACCCCATCTCTCTGTCATTATTATAGGCATCTTCTCATTTCCAAAAAATATTCCCATCCTCTTTAGTGGCTGATATACAACCTGTGTTCCATTTAGTCCTCTGCCATTTCCCTCCATAGCTTCATAATTTGTGGTGATAATTCTTTACATCCTCTGTATTTTTATTTGCCATCTATTATCATGGCCATTTTTTAAATCTGTATTTTAATCAGAAGCTTGATTTAATTTTAAAATTCTAGACTCTCTGCTTACCAAGTTAGGATGATTTTTTACAAAGTGGTGGCTGTTTAGCGAGATATTTATCTTGCTATCAAGAAACTTATCTAACATGGAATGTATAACATAAATAGCCATGGTACTTATAAGACAGGTAGAGATAAATACTATGCAAATTCAGGGGCGGAAAGAATTCTCCTTGGGCTGTTCAAAGGAGGTGGCTTCTAAAATATTGTTAAATATTTTAAACATAGAGAAGCACAGAGAGTAATGTCATAAAGAAATATTATAATTCTGCCACTCAGAGTTAACAAATGTTATTTTCAAAAGTCTAAAGGTAACATCTCTCCTCCTTCTGAATAAAACAAAGGCCACAGAATACTCAACCTTAGACCTCTCTGTTCTGTTTTCTTTACCATTTTTGTTACCAGTGTATGGTGGTGATGATGGTGGTATTTTGGGTTCATCTTTGCTCCTTGTGTCCTGTCCTTTCCATTGGGGTTTAATTTCCTTCTTGCTGAAATATCTCTCTTAGTGGATCTTTCACATTTTTCATATTTTTAGCTCTGCTAAATTCTTCATGTTTTTCCTCATGTATATACTGTCCAGTTCACTAATTTTCTTTCCATCTGCAGATAATCAACTGCTCAACCTGTCCACTGAGATTTTTATTCCCAGAGTTGCTGTTGTGTGTGTGTGTGTGTGTGTGTGTGTGTGTGTGTGTGTGTGTATGTGTTTAAAGAAAATGCCTGTTCTTTTCATGTTGTCTTTTTCTTGCTTTATGGCATCTATTTCGTCAACTCATTTAACATGCAATACACTTGACGTTTGAACAACGTGGGGGTTAAGGGTTGCCAACCCTTGTGCAGTCAAAAATCCATGTACAACTTTTGACTCCCCCAAAACTTAACTCCAGTCCTTCAATACCCATGAGGGATTAGTTCCAGAACCCTTCCCTCCCCGTGCCCCCCGCTGCAGATTCCAAAATCTGTGGATGCTCAAGTCCCTTATATAAAATGGTGTAGAACAATATATACATTCGGCTCTCTGCATCCAAGAATTCCTGTCATCAGCTGGTTGAATCTGTGGATACAAAACTTAGGGATAGGAGGGCCAACTATATATTTATTGAAAAAGATCCACATATAAATGGACCTGTGCATTTCAAATCCACGTTGTTCAAAGGTCAACTGTATTCTTCTTTTGATATTTCTTTTCAGTCTCTCTTCTATGGGTTGGGTGTGTTGCCCTGCCACTGGTTGTATCTTTTGACTCTTTTATAAATGAGACTTGCTTCATTTTTTTTAACTATGAACTTTTAGTGGGAGTCGTTTTCCCATGAGCCTTGGATTATGAAGGCTTATTGACACAGAGATACACGTGTGCTTCTTCCAAACTCCTGTTCACTTTGCCGAACCCGGACGAATTGTTATTCTTAATTTGTTGGGCATGGAACAGCCTTACGTATTGTGATTTCTTATGTTTGATTTCTTTTCTATCCATGACTGTAGACTTTCTAGTCACTGTCCCTAGGCTATTTATTGAGCAGCATTTTTCTACTTGTTTTACAAATGGGACAGCATTTTGTAGATCCAGGTTAATATACAGGGAGCCAGGCCCTGTTCCTACCTCTGACGGGACTGAAGCGTGTCTGCTGTCTTTATATTGGTGTTGAATCACTGATACCTGGTACCTTTCTGAACTTTAGCCTTTGCTCATGCTCTGATTTTGAGTTCCTGTATAATTTCTGGCACTCGAGAGTTTTCTTTTGTTGCTTTTAAGCTTAGTTGTTTACTTTATTATTTTTGTTTGTTGTAGTATATGTAACACAGAATTGAGGGGTTGACATTTGAATCATAGCTTTGGAAGACAGGTAGCTATGGTGAGGGCATTCCAAGATAATGAAACACCCTGAGCAAAGATATGGAGTGATTATGAGGCTTTCATAGGGAATATCTGAAAATCTCATGGTTGACTTTGGCCTGAGTTCCGTGTACATGGAGGTGATTAATGGGAAATATGTTTGGAAAGATGGGTTGGAATCAAGTTCTGTAGGCCTTGAATGGTAGGCTAAGGGATTTGGACTTTATTCTACATATAGCAAGGAGCCGATAGATGTTAGTATGAGAGCGATGCAGAGCTTTCTCTAAGAAGATTAATTTAGTAACCATGACTAGGTTGGAATGGAGAGAACATACTGTACATAGGGAGATCCATTAAGAGACAGTTAACAGTAGTCCACGAAAGAGATAATAAAGAGCTGAAATGAGGCAGCAGTAGTGGCAAGGAAGATGATGTGAAAGATAAATTAGATGTTTGTATAGAGATGGTGATGTAGATTTCTTACTGGTATGCAGGAGAAAGAGGATTCTAAGATGGCCCTAGGAATATGTTGAAACTGTTAAGAGAAATTAAGATATGCTGAGAGAGAGATAGGTTTGTAAATGAAGATGAATTCAGTTATGAAAATATTAAATTTGCAGTGCCAGTGGGTTACCCAAATGCAAAGGGACATCCAAGCAGATAAATGCTATAATTAGGAAAGAAGAGAAAAAGAGTAAAAGTTAGAATTGTAGGGTTTAGTAGAACAGAGATGATAAATGAAGTCATACATTTCAGAGATATTGTCAAGACTAGAAGAGGAGGCAAGGCAATAAGAAAACGAGTAATTGGGAAGCAGATGGAAAAAGAAATTTGAGGAATCATTTGTCAAAGTGTAGAAGTGTGGCCCAAATTATAGCATTGTTATGAAAGCCAGGGGCACTAAGAGCATTTCACAGCAGGGGACTGTCTTCAGATTTCCAGAGGTGGAGGAAGATGTTGAGAAGGATGAGGACAGAGAAATGACCATTTAATGGTGATAGGAATAAAACACTGGATAAGAGGAATAAGAGGAAGGAAACATAGTGAATGAGAGTGGAAATAATATAGCAATTTAAGTTTTGAAATAAAATTTACTGTATGCATAGTGAAATAATCTGTACATATCTATTGGTATATACATAAAATGTATTATATATGTAAATATATACATGTAAATTTTCCCTTTCATTTTTTAATATGTAGATATTGATATCCTTGGGTTACTCTATTATCCTGTGATAAAAGATTATCTTTTGTCTAATTAAAAAGAAAAAACCTGCACTTGGATCTTCATAATTGGCATACAGTGAAAAAGGGAAGGAAGAAAGCAACATTGTTATTGATGGAATAGATGTGGGAATAGACAGGAAGCTCACAGAGTTGGGAAAGGAGAGGTACATTCTAATTAGCAGAAGGTAAAGCATTTCATTTGGGCTATGAAAGGCCTATTCATTATGAAAGCATACTTTGTGTTAATAGTATCAAAGAGAATATGTAGGGTGGACAAGGATGTTCTGTGCCAGATGCATTACATACCTTTTCTTGTTCAATCTTCTAAAAAATACTATGAGGTATTATTGTCTCCCTTTTACAAATAAAGAAACTAAGGCTTGAAAAGTAAAAGATCAGAATGTTAGTTATTGTCCAAGGAGGGATTCAAACTCAAATGTATCTATTTCCAAAATCTTTGTTCTTTCTATTAAACCATGATGTCTTCATTTGTTTATGCGATACGGGGTTGGGAGGCGGGGGTGAATGGTACAGAGGAGAAGACTGAAGTGATTTGTATTTAATTTAGAGAGTCTGCTGTCAGCAGAAAACCACACCCATGTGGAAAATTTTCCTTCTGCAAACTTTGGAGGGTGCCTAACTAACACTGGACAGGGAGAGGAATTTGGTTTCTTTATTTAGATTGTTACCTTAATATTAGCTACAGAGAACTCAGTCTGTTTTAATTTTACTAAAGAAATAGAAATTTGTAGCACTATCATGGGGAAGAATTCCAGATTATCAGGGTTTTGGCTGAGGTCTCATTGACCACTTAACTGGTTTCATTTGCCACTTTGTTTTTGTTGCTTTGGTAGATAAGCTTTTTAACTACTGACACTTAGGCTTGCTAATGGAATCAAAGTAGCTATAAGTAGTAATATTTGTTGAAACCAAGGCCAACTAAGAATGGTTAAATGCAGTGTTTCCATGAAGATTAGTGACTAGATTAATGGCAGCTGTGGTTGCGACTATGCTTTGTACACTACTTTTTTATTAATAAAATCTCTCATACATAAAAAGTATACAGTGTACATATTTTACAGAGAATACTAATAAAACAGTTGCAGAGTTGTTTCCATTCTCGTTGCTTCTATTCCTCTACTTCTTCAAATCCTGTATTTTGAATTCCATTCATTAATTTAGGAGATGGAGCATAACAAATGCTATACATTCCTTTTTCCCTCGCTGAGGTCCCACTTCACATCAGGTGATTATCGTTTCCTCGCTTTACAGGTTGGTCATATCTATATAGTCCATGTTTAGTGGAACATGCTTTACATATTTTCTGCAGTTTTTTTTTTTAAACTCAGCATCGTTTGTGAGATTTGACAATGTTGATACAAGTATGTAGCTGTAGCTCCTTTGTTTTGTCCATTGTCCTGTCAATGGACATTTGGGTTGTAGCTTTTGTTCCTTTTCCATAGGAAACACTACTGCTGGAAATACCACAGATAGACCCCTTGGAGCCCCTAGATGGCAAAATCTAATAGGATTGCTGTCTCTGTCTCTGCTCTTATTATCTCCCTAAAATTACAAGAAGGGGTCAAGCACAAGCAGCAGGTTCTAACTCCTTTCCAAGTAGCTTACACCTCTCTTGCTTCTACTTCCTTTATAAGTTCAGGGGAAGGAAGTGTATGAGGTATTAGCTGGGAATGGCAGCATGTGGTAAAACCTGAACATACCTTTCTCTTCAAAATACCTTAACTTCTGTATTAGTCAAGGTTGTCCAGAGAAACAACCAATGGGAAAGGGAAGGAGAGGAGGAAAAGAGGGAGAGTGAGAGAAGAGAGAAGAAAGAGAGGCAGAGAGAAAGAGAGATTACAAATAGATATTTATTACAAGGTATGTGATAACCTCATGTGATTCTGGAGGCTGAAAAGTCCCACCATCTGCTGTTTGCTAGCTGGAGACCCAGGAAAGCAGTGGTATAGTTTGGAGGCCTGAGAGAGAACCAATGGTGTAGATTCCAGTCCAAGTCTAGATACCGGTTTGGAGCATCAAGGCAGGAGAGGGTTGACGTTCTAGCTGAAACAGCCAGCCAGAGTGAATTCAGCCTTCCTCCAACTTTTTTGTTATTCTCAGGCCTTCAACAGATTGGATAATACCAACCACATAGAGGAGGAGCATTTACTTTTCTCAGTGCACCAATTCAAGTGCTAATCTCTTCCAGAAACACCCTCACAGATACAAAGAAATCATGATTAGCCAGATAAGGTAACAACCTAAAAGGCCCATTCAAAGGTAATTTTCTGTTGACAAACAAAATTAACCACCACAGCTTCTTTTATCATACCATTATATATTGTAGTTCTCTAGACCACTGCCTTAGGCCCTTCTCTCTTCTCATTCTATCCCTTCTCCCTAAGTATTAGCATCTACTTTTATGTTTTTAAATATCATCTAAATACTGATAACTCCCAAATTGTTATCTTATTTTTATAATTTCCTTTCTAGCACTTGTCCCATATATCTAGCTGTCGCTCTACATCTTCACAATGTGCCTCTTCTATAATCACTTAAGATTAAAGTCCAAAATTAAACTCATGATCTTTCCCTTCTCTTCTGTCCCACCCCAGTTTGCTCCTTTTCCATTATCTCTTTGAGGGCATCTTCCCTGTTCCACTTGACTGAAAACTGGAAGTTGCCTTTGACACTAGTTTCTCATTTTGTTCCCCTGCCCCTATATCCACTCATTCAATTGGTCCTTAAATATCTCTTGAACCAGACTTTTATTTCTACTACCACCACCCTAACCTAGGCGCCATTGTCTCAAGCATGGAATAGAGAAACATTTTCATAAGGAGTCTCTCTCTCATCATTTCCTGCTTTTCTCTAATTCATGGTGCAGCCAAAGTAACTTATTTAAATTATCAGTTTCCTAACAGTAACTTTTCAGTGGCTGTCCATTGCCCTATGAATAAATTTCACAGTTCTTAACGTTTCCTGTAAGACCTTTGGATACTTTCTGCCTATATTTCTAGCCTCATCCTGGGCTGGAGCCACATTTTCCCTATTTTTCAATATGTGCCATGGCTTCTTGCCACTTCATATACGCTCTTCTCTCTGCTGAATCTTCGCTCTGTTCCTCTTGCTCTTCTTCATCCTTTGGGGCTCAACTTAACTGTCATTTCCTCAGGGAGACCTTTTCTGAACTTGTTCTTATTGGCTTCCTTTTTTATCCACACTCATAGAGCACTGACTTTCTCACTCATAATATTCATTATTTAACATCTTTTTAACTTTCCCTGCTGAATTATAAGGTCCATGGAATCTTTGCTCAATTTTATTCTCAGGGTTGCTTCAATACCTGGCACATAATCAGCACTCACTGATCTTTTAAATATATATATTTTTAAGAATGAGTGAGCTGCATACATGTAAATTTCGGCATTTTGCCTGGCCCACCCTTGGGGAAAAATAACTCATTCTGCCTTTATAAAGATGCGATGAAACTTATGGCACATGTCTATTGTTAGCATGGAATTTATTGTAAAAAAAAATTATATTAGACAAACCAGAATCAGGCACTAGAATTTTTAGGAACTTTATTTAAGAAATTCAGAAACTAGGATATTTATTTTTATAATAGCCATTGTATTTCCACCACAGAAGTGGCACTTGTCCCTCATTGGGATATACAAAATATACATATGATTGGTTGTTTTTATGACTTTGATATGACTTGTTATTTTTAGATTTTTCATGAAACTCTGCCTTCCACTCTCCCCTGGTTATTATCTTGAATAAATTCATAGGAATGAGTATCAGTGTTTTAAGAATCAATAAGTAACATTTATACCATTTTTTTTGCTTAATCTAAACATATAAGAACAATACTGAAATTAGTCAAGCATATTATAATAATTATTGCTGAGATAAACATCTTTTGGTGTTGAGGAATATATCTAAAATTTTTCAAAAATAATTTGATCTATTGGCTACTGTTTTCATGGCTCTTTTCAAATTTATCTCATAGCGCCTGATTCCGGAGATATTCCTGAATTTGTCTATATTATATAGATGGAATCTATTCTTAGAGATCTATCAGTTGAGATATTCAGAACCACCAGCTGCCAATTGTTCATAGAATATGTTACAGCTATATCTTCTATGTGTTGGATAGTTCACATTCAGATCAAGGACGTATTCCTTTCACTGTGTAGTTACGTTAACTTTCAGTAATAGCTATACTGTCCTAAAAGACCTAGTATGTTCTTTGATAGCAGTAAATTTCACAGTTTACTTCAGTTATAATTCAAAAAGGCTCACTTGAGCAATTTGTATTTTAGTGGTACACTTAGGCAACATGTGGCTTTTAATTTCCAAATCTGAGCTTTGGTGTTTGGATGGTTTAAATGTCTGGAATAATTGGTTACTTGATTTCCAAGTGATTTACTATAAATCTGAAATCAGCTTTAATAATGAGTTTATTCTAATTGTGTTCTCACTTGCTGGCTAGATAATAAAGCGAAGAGTAACATCGTGACAATTTGTGGAAATTTGTTATATTTGTGCATGAAGCCATGTGTTTTTATAACCAAACTGCCTTCAGAATTATGGACAGTTTTGACTTGTAGTGCTTTCCCCATTTATCTTAGAATATATTGATCATCAGTTTCCCTCTGTAAATAATTTGTCTATTATTCTGACATCATGATTAGGTTAGGATACCTAAGCACTAACCTCAGTTTTCAGAATGTTTCTGCTCTTTAGTGGTAATTATCTGAGCACACTATTGCTATGATTGTTTTTAAATCTCATTGAGATATTCTTCGGGTTGTTAATGTAAATCTTTTATAGCTTTGGCTGAATTTCTTATAAGAGCTCTTGGTCTTGACAGCAGAGATCAGACAGCTGATCTCTCTTAATGGCTCTTATATTTGAATTTTGTAGGCTGGGAGGCAGAACTACTTGGAACTCGTCTGTTTAATGCATGATGGCTTTAAATACAGACTTTAAAAAATGGGCCACCTTGTAAAAATGAAGTCTTAGTCTCTAGAGTTCACTCCCTTTCTTAGTGTAAACCAGTCCAAGTTTTTTTTAACTCTATGGTATTTTTTTCTTTTAACTCTCCACAGGGCCTGGTAATTTGAGGTAGAGGAAACTAATATGAACTTCACATTTTCATTTCAATTTAAATTCCAAGATTCTTTGATTCTCTGGAGCCAAAGTGTTTCAAGGGTTTTCGTCAGGAGGTTATGACTGGAGGGGAAGAGTGCTGCCTCTTGGGTTTAAATGACGACCCCTGCCCTGTGCCCCTAGCTGAGAACTCAGTGTTGTTGAATAGCACTAAAATAAGCTGAGTCCAAGGCTTCAGCCAGATGGTCAATATAGGGCTTTTAAAGCAAGGGAAATGGTAAAAGCGTAATCTCAGAGGAACTCTCTTATGTTAAAGAACTGAGAAAATGAAGTCTTTCTGAAGCTAAGTGTAAATTATATCACCTTCTTTGGGAGCAAAAGCTGCTAAATGTAACAGAAGAAAATGACAGTGCAGGAAATCAAAGTTCAGGAAAAAACTTCAAGTCTGGTTTTCTAATGCTTAATCCTCTGATACTCCCCTCTGAGGATCCATCCATTGCCTTCTTTCCTCCCTCTTCTCCAAAGTCTATTTGGAAGGGATTTTGATGGGTGATGGCAAAAGAAGGCAACTTTAGATGGAGTATAAATTAGGGCATAAGATGCTCTTTGTATAGAGATTATTTTAGACATGCTTTTGAAAACATACTTTTTTTTAGCCTTATTAAAATAATCAAAGGTATGATTTTTAAATCTTTGAGTTTAGTCTGCTTTCAGTAAAAATAAGGCATAGGTACCAAAATAAGCAAACTTTTTTTCCGCTCTGGTTTCTGCATATAAGATTTACAGGTATTTAAAATAAACCCATGAAAAACAGAAATACTGCCCTGGGATTGGCTAAATAGTCAGAGCAATTACCTCTGGGCTCCAGAATCCAACTGAGCTTGACTTTTGGAAATAAATTTGGCTAAGACTTCTTCCTCATTCTGTTGTATAAAGGTGTATATGAAATGATACTGACCTCTGCCAGAAACCCCAGGAATCCTATTCAGTGATGTACTTGTAACGGTTATGAAAGAATTAAAACAACACAGATGTGGATTAATGTGAAAAAGTAGGCAAAACACAAAATTCTCATTGTGTGGTTTCAGTGTGGCAGATCCTTTAACTATTTTGGTGTACCACAATAATTAAAGTGTTTAAGAACGTTAAGATACCTAGAAAATAAAAGCCCACAGTTGAATAACAAGAATGAACTATGTTTTATTTTTTTAATTGGAATTAATGTAGGTTGCCATGGTGAAAATAGATTGAAATATTTAACAGTAACTGTTTTGTGCAGCCCTAGAGATCAAAAACAGCAATGTAAAAAGCCAGATCTTTAAATAATCATTCTCACAGACATGTTTAATATAAATGATTGCTAGAAAGGAAATACGTTTTCTTCAGTGTTATGCAAAGAAATTTTAATTGACTTGGGCTTGGCAGTGAGAATCTGCAACTTAGCATTAATAACTCAAATCTAAAAATATTTGCTCATTGCTCTGGATTATGACTGTTCAAGAAACACTATTTTCAAACACTAATTAATCATTTTAAATAAACCTTTTTTTACACATTTATGGCATCAACGAGTATGACTGTTTATTACATTTTACCTATAAAAAGTTGAACTGTTTTATATACTCTTTATAGAAACAGTGCACAGTCATAAATTAAAAGATGCAACTGTTTGGGGTATTTTACTGGTGGCCCTGTGTTTTCCTGCCAGCAGTACAGCTGTTTCAGGTTTCTCAGGATAACACATAAAAAGCTGTACGTACACTGCAGGTTTATGCTTGAATTGCCGAGCCAGAGATGGTATGACTCAACTTTCCCAGAAGCAAGTTATACCAAAATGTGATGGATCAAAACAGCTAGTTGCATAGTAGTTTATATTACAGCTATGAAAACCAGTTCTCATTTATGGTGGTTGGTTTCTTAAAGCTGACAGACATTCCTCTGTGGTACTTGAATTTTGCCATGAGTGAACAGCCACTGGAGCTAAGACTATGTTTTTTTTTTTTTTTTTTGAGGGTCTGAGGAATGGAAGAAGGGTGATACAACAGTATCTAGAGTGTGGCTAAAAATTAGCTGGAAACTTGTATCAGGAATGAAAAATTGCATTACCAAGCTACTTGTAAAAATATATACTCCCTTATTACTTGTGTGACAGTTATTGAGTTCCCAGTGATTTTATGCTGTTGTAGGTTGATTTTTAGACTTTCTGAAGTGATTTAACACTTACCTCATTTCTCATGCATCAAAATCTTAAGTTTGACATTTTATTGTGTCCTGGGAGGTAATAAACAGATATCTTTATTGGCCATGCACTAGATGTGGTGAATTCCTGTTTAAATCCTATGGGACCTAAGGTTCTATCAAGAGTTTGACAATGACTATTTAATAATAGTCTCCAAAGTGGGATGCATCACACCCACCAGGGGATGTAAGATGGGATATAGGGAGAAATTTTTAGAATTTATATTTAAGTATTTTTATCTCATCCTTTATTTCTATTCCATATTTTATATTAGTATGTGATATATATACATAATTATGTATTATATAATTATTTTGGAGATGCATGCTCAAATATTTTTACTGCTATAAATACTATTAAAAGAGTTTATAGATTGTTGCCCTTTCACCCTTGGCAGAGAAGCAAAGAATTGAGTTAACACCTTGATTTGTGGCAATGTGAATAAATTATAGCTAATTCCAGGAGCTTATGCCGTGTCTTACTTTGACCACCTTTTCTGCTTGGCCTCTTATATTGCCATATATTTTTTAATCACACAAGGTTATTAAACATGGAAACAAATGAAAAACAGACTTGTTATTATGTTAGAAATAATAAGTTGCTCATGCATCAAGACTTTGACACACAGGAAGTTTGAATGAATGAGTAGAAAAGTTTCCAAGTTATTAAAATGTTCTGGTACCTGATTTATTCATTTGCCATACCAGTAATTCTAAGGCAAGTGAAGCTCCTTTACTTCCTGAGGCCTGAAGAAACAATGTGATTTCTTAAACAAGGCATTTAAGCAAAGCTGGGAATACTTGTTTTCCAACAATGCTGGTAGTCTTGTTAACAAGTTGCCCCTCGTTAGCTAGGATTGTCCCATTTTTTTAGACCTGTTTGTCTACCTTTATCAAGGTAGAAAGTTTTGTTAAATAACGTGTATGTGATTGAAGAAACATAATGTCTTTTACGCTGCCTTTTACGATCAGTTCTAAAGATTCTTCTGTATTTACTAATTGGAACATTTATTTTGAACTCAGGCTCAGTAATATTAAAGTAATTTTGAAGGAACTAGTATGTTCTCTCCCCACCTCCAATTATTTAAGTATTTGTAAAATACTCAATATGTAAAAATATTAGTAATACAATAATATTATGATGTTGTACGTTAATAGTATGTCAGGAAGGAGAGTGGCAGTTTAGTGTCCAAACAACAGCCAACAAAACAAATTAGTTCTGAAAATTGGAAACTGAACATTTTAGTAGCAAGTATTATTTTTGAAACGTCGTTTAAAGCTGTTTTGTGATCTTAAAGTAATTTGCTTTATAATTTAGAACTAGTTTAGGCATTCTATGTACAGTTGGTGTTTTCCTTTTAAAAGGTGATAATGCATTTATAAAGCCTGAACATTTCAAATCAGATTCCTCTTTAAAATTTGTATCTACTTTACTATTGCTTTTAAAAATGTTATCAATTTTTATGTACGCTTTCTATATCAGTGCTACAATTTTTTTTTGTTTTAGGTATTTAAATCATGTCAGAGCTGCCTCACCACAGGACCTTGCTGGAGGCTATACTTCTTCTCTGGCCTGTCACAGAGCACTACAGGATGCATTCAGTGGGCTCTTCTGGCAGGCCAGTTAACCTTTGCTTCTCCTTTATAAGATTTGGACCTTGGAGCCGAACTAGAGACTAGCAAAAGTAAAGCAGACTTGTAAAATTATAGTCATATGCAGCTGCACAACAAAAGCACCACCACTAGCAGCTGTGTTAAAGGATTTATAAAGAGAAAATTTCAGAACTAAGCAGAGTAATATAGTGAGTATTTGTGGAAAGAGATTTATTTTTTACTTATATTTTCCCGAGAGGAATTGAAACTGGAAGCCTCATCTGATGGAAGATATGAATAATTTACCTGTGTATATTTGAGGCTGACAGACTTGTAAAATCTTTTCAAAAATAAAGCTAGACTTTATATTAAGTCTTGTGGTTTTTCTCTTATTACAGTGTTTTACTCGAACACATTATAAAATGCCATTTTGAATACGACATTTAGTGTTAATATCCAAGTCTATTATTTCTTCTCATAAAATGTTCCTTTTTATTCCCAATGTCTTCTTAATACAAGCCCAGACAAGTGGATATATTTCCTTCTACTAGCAGGTTGTGGTGAGTAAAACCCGACTTGTGATAATGTCACTCTCTTAATATTAAGGACTCAGTGCCTGTTTTGAGCAGTGGAAAGTGAGACAAACCTTGATCAAGGTGTTATAGTTCCCAGCTGTGAGCCACACTTAGGATAAACCAGAGCAGAGTATTAACCTGCTTTAATGACAAATTCAAAGAAGTAAGTTAATAAAATTTAATACTTAAACAGCACCTTTCACCTCAAATATGAACTCATTTCATGATGAAACCTTGGAAACTGGAATGGATACATTTTAAACGGAATTTCCCTGTGAGACCTGATGTAGTTTCTTTTGAAACTTCAAAGGCTTTTAGTATAACCAGGCTTTTGCTCAGAGTTTAGAAGTGGATAGGATGGATATTTGTAGAATCTCAGCCTTGTATGACTGTTACCTAGTCCACTGGGCATGGGACATAGTTTCTCAAGGAAATTAAGGGATTTCCTAGCCAATCTCCATTACGACAGATGTTAATTTTATGGGTGGAAAGTTATGTGAAACAAGATTGGTAACAACTTCATATTATTTGAGTGAGCAAGTATTAATTTCAGGAGTACATCTTCATCTTTCCAGTACTTCTAACCATCTTTGATAATTGAGAAAACCAAGGCATCGAACACAAGTGTTTTTAAAAATTTTATTTAAGTCTAGTTCTATATATACTCTACCAGGCTGCATCCTATTTCTCATATCTATTAGTATTCCTCAGATGAGTATTAGCATTTTAAGTACAATCTATAAATCTATTCAAAGAATTGTGAGAACATTAGACCAATGGTTAAGGCTTTGTTGTACTCAGCTGCCAAAGTTAGGTATTCAGTCTTTAAAAAAGAAACAGTTACTTGTTCTCAGTACCTTGTATGATGCATTTAATGGAATTAACTAATAGAACATTTTTGAAATTGTTTGAGCCCACCTTAATATTATAGGAATTGCATGCACTCGATTTGGCAAATAAATTATAAAACTTTTTTATGTTTGTAAATATTTTCCCCTTACTATTGCCATACTATGTTCAATAGGCCAAATTTAGAAGTTAACTGATCCTATTTGGTCAAAGGGAATGGTGAAAGATAACCTAATGACAACAATTCACTGATAATAGAAATATTATAAATTGATGAGGTTATCTCCTATCGTCCCAGTGATTTCCTTTCTGAGACAAAAGTCTGTACAAGACTTTCATCTACACGAATTAAGTCTTAACATTTTATAACCATAGTACAGAAATAATGGCTAACAACTATTGAGCATGTGCCAAGCACCATGCTTCATGCTTTGTGCATTATCTAATCTTTACAACAGTGCTAGTATTATTTTCTCCACTTTAATAGATGGAGGAGCTGAGGCATAGAAAGAGTAAGTAAATTGCCAAAGGTCAATACAACTTAAAAGTAGCAGAGTTTGGATTTGAACCCAAGTGGTCAAACTCCAGAGTCTATGCTCTAGAGATGACTGTCAGACTCAAATTTACAAACAACAGCTATGTAAAGGCAAGTCTAAGTAGAAAACTTCTTAAGACTTAAAGAAATTTTAGAGATCAAGTATCTATTTTTTGTGGAATATAAACGACACTAACTAAATAACATTATTGATATCCGTGAGAGAAATTTTAAGAAATTCATTATGTAGAACATGATTGACTGTTAACTACAATACCCCCCTTTAAATAGGTATTAATGGAATTGAATACATTTACATCATAGTTGGGATTCATTATTATTTAGTGTTCCTTAATTTCATTCAATAAATATTTGATCTAAGCTTCTCTTAGAAGTTAGCTTTAAGCTGTCAACAGGTGGTCAGATAATCATTTCAAATTAAGGTGGCAAAAAACTTGTCAAAAAGACTCAAATTAAAAAATTGAGTCTAATGAGTTTTCCAGCTGTCATTTCCTAGTGGATTCATCATTAGAGAGTTTAGTTCCAGGTATCACATCAGAAAGTTTAGGGTGGGCTTAGATTTAAATCGTGAAGTAATCACAAATTCAGTTATCCACTCTGAGGGAAAAAGAGGGAAAGGTTAAAATGTTACTAGAAGCATTTAAGGATTGTGTTTTCTTTACAACTATATACCTCATATTTTGACTGAGGCATACTAAATGGAAGCAGGAATCTTACCATTTTACATGAAGAAGAACATCATTTGTATCCACACTTAATATTCAGAACCTAGCACATCAATTTACAGTATTAGAAAAAAATTTTATTCCTACTTGCAAATTAATTCTCTTTGCCTAGATCAGAAGGCCGAATCCAGCTGCTTCCTGTTTATGTTCCATGAGCTAAATTGATGTATATATATTTTTTAAGTTTGAAAAAGCATAAGATTAATATACTTTTTAACATATGAAAAGTATATGAAATTCAAATTTCAGTTTTCATAGTTTTTTTTTTTTTGAACACAGGGTTTATGTATTGTCTGTGGCTACTTTTGGGCTACTATGGCAGAATTGAGAAGCTACAGAGACCTTATGGCTTGTAAAGCCTAAAATACTATCGGACCCTTTACAGAAAGTTTGCTGACCCCTGACCTACATATCTCTCACTGGGAAAAGAGGGAGAGTAAGAAAATTAGAAGTCACAAACTAGCAATCTCTAGCTGAATCAGCCCCCAAAATCTTGCAGGTTGATTGAGTTGTGTTTCAAAATAATTTTAAGTGCCTTTAGATAAAGAATGAAGGTCCAATTCATTACTTTCTTACATTTCTTACCCTCTATTGCCTTTATCTACTGCCTGGCTTCTGAAAGGCATTTGAGTTTGTAATTAATGATTTAGATCGGGGGTCTTCAATTTTTTTCTGTAGGGCTAGACAGTAAATATTTTAACTTTGTGGGCTAAGAGGCAAAATCGAGGACATTAAAGTAAGTACTTACATAACAAGATGTTAAATAAAATTCAAAATAAAATTCAGTACATTTTTTTAATGTCCTTTTTTGGGGAATAACATTTCCTTTAATTCGGGTTCTAAGTGTTTCCTATCATCAAAATCAATTGTAAATGATCACCAGTTAATGGTTTTCTGCAGTGAGATTTTACACATTTCACTTTTTAAAATGTCTTTTCACACAGATAGATAGTGCCAAATGCTGATATCAATCCAGGAGCATATGATTTTAACTGAGTATATTAATCATTTGGAAAGCATTTGTAAAACTGTTACATTTTTCCCTTGGTAATCTGCCTTTTAGTATGTCATTACATAGCACGTTATTCACTTCCAGTTGAAGATTAGGTGGAAGCTCAATCATAGCTAAATGTATTTTGAAATATAGAAATTTCCTTTGCATTTGCACAGAGGTCCCAAAAAAGCTAAATTCAGAAGGTATATCCACTACTAATTAGTGTGAGAATAGAAATCTTGTTTCATTTTAATTTTTGATAGCATGAGAAATGTTTAACACAGGATATTGATTCACATGTCTGTTGTTGAAATAACTGCAGTATGTTTCATATTAAAGTTGTTTGCCATGTAATTGTAGGTTGAAATCTTTAAGAAATATTATCAAGTCTTTAGTAAAAGCTAATTTCCAAAGCCATTCAGTGTTCTAGAATAGTGTTTAAGGGTGGTTCTTTAGTTAAGAAAAGTTTTAGACTTGACCTTGAACTCAAAAAAAAAAATTGCAATCAAACTTCGCTAACCAAACCAAACTTAGGTTGAGCAAGTCAGGAAATTCAGCTTCAATTTCTGACAAAATTCAAGGACTTCAGGATGGTTAACATCTATGAAAACAAAGTTTACTATTGACACTACTGGTTCAGTAACACATGGTAGTCAAAAATTTTCTGCAAGGTACTTGCTGGTGGATAGTGACTAACCATAGGTTTTAAACATGTTAGAATTTCACAAAGCTTTGTAAATTTCTCCAACTAGGTTTTTTCTACCTCTCACATGTTTACCAAACATCAGTTATAACATCTTAGCAGATTCTACTTCAGGTTGTACAGAATTAGTGTTTTCTCAACTTCTTTGAAAATATTCACTTGTAGTTGTTCTATTGCAGAGTATTCACGGCCTAACTCTTTAATAACTTAAAACTCAGCTTTGATGCCTCAAATAAATAAGAACTGAGCAATATTATAACATCTATCAACTCATCAAGTGTCAAAGAACCACTTGGACTTGTTAACCTTTTTGACTGTTGACATTGCTCCCAATGTTCTCAAATCTTTGAGCAATTGTTCTTGCCAAAGGCCAATAGTCTTAAAAGTTTACTTTCTCTGGACACATTTCTTTGGCTGCTGCATTTAAACACAATTCACCATTAGCAAATGGGTTTTCTTGCTTGGCTTATAAGAGTCATTTGGAGACTTACTTTGGTTTCAACCTCGTTTTCGTTTTTTATTTTGTAAAGAAATTCTGCTGTGACATTTCTAGTTTAAATTTCTAATTTTTCTGACAGTTGCTTGCTTTAGAGTTGGAAATAGTTATGAGTGCTTCTTTTGGTAATATCAGTGTATACTGTATTTTAGCTCAGGTATAGATGCTTTGTCACCTGATTCTACATCAAAATAATTCACACTTTATTATACCTTAAAAACACAACATTAGAAGTCCATTTTTCTTGTTTTGAAATGATGAGTCTATACCAGTGATAACAAAATAAAATGTTATAGCTTGGTGATATACTCAAAATAGTACTCAAAATACTATTGAATTATTACTGGTATTTGTGGTGTGTTGAGCAGCAGTATGAAGTGATGAGAGATGAGAATCACATCCTGTGTTACAACTACTCAACTCTCCTGTTAGTCCAGGAAAGCAGGCACAGACAGTAAACAAATGAGCATGATGTAGTCCAGCAAAACTTTATGGGCACTGAAAGTCAAATTTCACATCACAAAATGTTATTATTTTGATTCTTTATCAATCATTTGAAAATGTAAGAACCATTCTCAACTTGCCATACAAAGACAGGTGGCGGGCCAGATTTGGTCTGCCAGCCGTGGTTTGCCTATTCCTGATCTAAATCTAATTTTTATTACTTTTATAGTGATAGTATAAGAGTATTTATACAAAACTCAGCTATATTCTTCAAAGGATAACCAAAGTGATTAGTGCTTTCCTAGTTAGCACACAATTACCGTACCTTCAGAAACTATTTTCCCAAGAGATAGACATATTTAATAAAATAATTAGTTATAATTTAGATTATAAAATTAATGTTATAACTTAGACAAAATAAATGTTTAGTAGGCTTATTTCATTTAAATTTTAATTTGATAATCCTCAGTTTATAAGACAGCAAGGGTAAAATATAACAGTTCAATACTACAGTAACTGCTAAGATTTTATGAAATCATAAAAATCATATTTCACTACATAATGATATAATGGGGAGATGGAGAAGACATTTCCAGTTAAGTGATTTAAGCAATCTGTATTTTTTCTTCTGAAAAGGCTTTATCTGTCCTCTGCCGTTTGAGAGGTGGATCTTCATGATTCTCTGAAACAAATCCAGAAAATCTATATTAGATAAGATGCTTAACATTTGAAAATACTTTTAAAAGTAAATAATATAGGCATTTAAAAATTTTTAATCTTTTCAACTTATACATGAAATAGTAACATTCCTGTGGATTTATTATTTTAATGAAATAGCCTTCTACTAGGCTGAATAGTGTATCATACTAAAATTTGTAAAATTCAGAGAAAGTAGTCACACATGGCAAGGAGTCTTAAACTGAAATATCTAACTAGAATTAGTTTAACCTGTTCCAAATTTAATAAATAATATACATATAGCCTAAGAAAGCTACATGAACGGGATTATAGTTTACATTTAATTTCCCATAAATTTCTTACCTAGATTTAGGGTCTGGTTCTTGTAGAGTATAGCAGCAGGTATCCTAAAGGTGATGCATAACATTTCCTTGTTAGGGGCAACATTTCTTACTAGGTGAACTGAACTGCATGCATCCAAGGAAAGGCCTAATGCAGCTTCAGCTTGTTGTTGAACATCCTTAGCAGGGTTAGCATCTTTGGAAAAGCTGTAACAGTGCACCATGGGGAGGAGCTCACTGCTGCATGGCTGCCCATCTAAAAGTGATTTGAAAGCATCAAGAAACTCAATAGCCTTCGCTGGCAAGTTCATGACAATGTGCACAGAGTGTTTTCTTTCTTTTGACAGTGGTCCCAGCTGTTGCATTAACTCTTCTCTGACTGGTCCTTGGATGAAGTCTTTCCCATCCAAGTTAAAGACTTTTACCTTTTGGTCCACTTTATTTAACTTACAGTTGTGCAGTAGCCATTTATGGGATTCAGGATTGAGATCATTGGCAAATACAGTGCAGTTTTTCTTTGCTATGGGAATGGCAAAGGGCCCAACCCCAGCAAAAACATCAAATAGGACATCCCCAGGTTTGAGAAGTTCTGTGATACGGCTATGTTCTGTAGAGAGACGAGGATTCCAGTAGACTTTTGAAAAATCAAATTCATAGGTGTAGTTGTTTTCTCGAACCTGAAAAAGGTATTATGCTTTCGGTCAATGAGCTTAGTCTTAAATTTCAGCCACTGATTATGGAGAGCTGCACCCACATAGACATATTTCAATTTATTACTATTGCGAGCAAATAACAATACATTTAAAGGCATTTTAATTAGAATTCTGGTATTTATGCTTTACTTTAGGCCAGTTAATATCTTGCATTAGACTTTTTCATGAGAAGTCATCTCTTCAAAGCCAAATGGCCCTCTATCTCATCCTAAAGGGTCATAAAGTGGTCCCAAATCACATGAGGAATTTTTCAGATAGGCCAATTTACTGGCTTAATTATACTCAGTGACCAGATAGAGAGGAAAAATCCTAACATTTAAAACAACACACCACATGTATCTTCACGGTGTGTAGCTAAGTAGCAGACAGCACTTCCACACAGCAAACAAGCTGCCCTCCTTATTTAGCTTTCAGTTTGTAAGAGGGAGGCATGATAGATGTGTCATGTGTCAATGAATTTTCAGGTATTTTGCTATGTTTTTAGACAGTAACTTGGACTTTGCAAGTTTCATGTCTATAAGTTTAGAGCCAGTGTGTAGAACAAATCATTCTCCTATTTTCTCCTTTCCCAATTTTAACTTATAAAGAAACAAAGGTCAGAAAGTTCTATAAATCCGATAGAGCTATATCTTCTATATTCTGCTTTCATGGACGTTAATTCTAAATTTGTACATATTTTTTTCTTTCAACCACATTAGACGCTCTGGCCATATTATTAAGGTTCTAGAATTGAGAATGTTTCCATGATTCTGCCAACTGAAAGTAGTTTTGGGTATATAACCTGGAAGGTTTAAGTATGTCTTGTGAATGCTTTTCCTGAAATCTTTCTACTCCCCTTTTAAGGTTTGTAATGTGAAGCACAGATCTACTTTTAAAATTAAATGCTAAGTACCCTCTGGTTTTACTTATGCTGTCTTTGCTCTCTCCCTCAGCATTAATTTCAGCTAATTAATATTATGGTGTAAATAGTAGGTATAAAAACATATCCTAAGAACAAACTTTATTGACTTAGGAAATCAAATACAAGGCATTTATAAAATTACAGAAGTTTCTCAGAACTTTTAGATCTTTCTGAGAAGAATGATGTTACCTGTTACCCTTAGGGTCAGTACCAAGTGAACATATACCATATTTAATCAGGGTATACCTTAATGTCAGTTGAGATAAGCACTGTTATTACCAAAAGATTCACATTCGAATCTTACTTGTCATGACAGGCCTCATATATTTTACACAAGCAGTAGGCAGTGGAGGTCTGGTATATAGAGAAAGATCATGCATGGACTCTGGAGTTAGAAGCCTGGCTCCAAATACCCTGCTCAGTCATTCCTTGTTACTTCATCTACATAAAGAGAATATTAATAAAAACCACCATTATCTTGTGGGCATCTTAGAATTTGTTACATTCCAAGCATTTAGTTCAGGGCCTAACAAGTAAGTGTGTGTAGTAAATGGTATTTTAATATTCTGATACTATTAAATTATGGAGAAATAATAAAATAATATTCATCTAGGTCTATGTAGCCTAGAATCTTAAAAAATAATTACTTTGCATACACTCTGTCCCAAGTTTTATAAAGTCCTATTTAAAAGATATATCTAACATTTAAGAGTGGCCTTTGTTATTAAAACTTTTGTCAAGTTATAGAGAGAGTTTAGCCTATTTTTTAGGTTGGGTACAAAATTTCACAAAGTCTTAAAAATGTTTATTATATCCAGCACTCTAGAGGATTTTGGGGGTGGAGGATGAGAAAGTATTTTATACTAGGAATCTGTTCCTACATATTATTTCTTTGAAATAATTTTCAAAGAAAATTTTATTTTTTCTTATGAAAAATACATTGTTTTTTCTTATAAAAGAAATATGTGCTCAGTAGGAAAGTATAATGATAACAAAGGTCACCAATAACTACATCAAATAAAAATGGGCCCACTGTTAATGTTCTAATATATGTACATATTTACATAGATTATTTAGTTAAAATTGAACTGTGTTCTACGGCTTGGTTTTTTTGTCACTTAACCTGTCAATGGGTAATTTATTTTAATAAGTATGGAGCTAAATAACCTTTTATGATGGACTATTCCATTTTATTATTATACTAGAATTTAATCAATTAAGTTGATTAAATTTACTGATGAACATTTAGGCTTTTTCCATTCTTTTATTTATTTTATTATAAAAATATTGATGAAGAACCTAATACATACATCATTACAATTTTAATTATGTCCTTGAGATAACGTCATCCCATAAATGGGATGCTAGGTCAAAGGATACACCCATTCAAAATTGCAATTACCATACACTCTTCCTTAATGTATTAAATTTGCATTCTCATCTATAACATATGTAAATGTTCACATTCTTACATAGTCAATACTGGGTATTAAAAATATTTCAATCTTTGTCATCTATTCTGATTCTAAACATTAATCTTGAAATATAACATGCTAGGAGACAATAAAATACTCCATACCTTGGTCATCATGTTCTCCTCTCCAGATAGTACTTCCATTTGGAAATTTCGGTATGTATTATCAATATTATTGATTTTATTTACTGCTGAGGTGATTCCTGGATTCTTGTCAATCATAACTTGACCTAAAGATGACAATTCATAACAAATATTGCCTAATGATTACAAAATAAAAACTAAAACTGCAAATATGAAATGGAAATGAACTGTATTTTCTTTTGGTTCATTGATAAAAACTGCATCTAGTGTGTGTAAAGTGGTATGCAGTTCTCAGAATTCAAGATTACTAAATTTAATGCCCGAGCCTCCAATACAAACACACAAAAAAATGTATAGGTACATTATTAAGGAAACAATTTTGAGGAGTTTAGGTCTACCTACTGTTTTTCCATGTTTTTAAAATAAATCTCAAATATACCAATAAGCAAAAAGGTAGACCATAGGGAACTGGTAACACTATGGAAGTATATACCAGCAAAATAATGCTTTCAAATATAGGAAACATAAATTCTTTAGTCTTATCTAAATTAAATGTTCACTTACTTAAATTGTTCGTTTTGTCAAAAATTTGCCACACCAGAAAAAAACTACAAAGATAACAAAATATACCAGAAATGGTAGGTATATTGATGCCCTTTAATCAAAGTGCACTTTTTTGTCAGCAGTTAAAAAATTTGTACGAATCTATATGCTATCTCACTGCATAAAGAGAGAGAATTTGATATGTAAGTTAGTAGAGAGTACTCAGTAATACAAATATGCTAAAATACAACCTGAATTTGTCCAATTTATCTCTGATACCTGATTTTGAATATGATATCAATAAATTCCAGTCAATCATTATCCTGTTCTTATCCTGTTCTGCTTCAGGTACCAGAACTCAAGTTTTAAGGTATAGAAGTTAGTTTGAAATAAGGAATGAATTAAAAAAAAAAAACCACACAACTTATTCTGAAAGTTTATAGTAAAAGTTTTAAAAATACCACTGCATGAAAATATTTCACTTTTAATCTATGAGTGCCCCTTTATGAGAGTTTATAACGTAGGAATGACAAAAGGGATGTCTGAGGATAGGCAGTGACTCATAGGAAAGCCTAGATTTGACACTGCACCCAGTCATAATTAAGATTTGCTTAAGTATTTACTATGTTATCACTATGCATTATCAACTCCTTTCATCAAAAACAAAATGCATTAATAGAATATTTCTGAAATCCTACCCATGCAAAATACTGAGTACTACATTTTAAAGCTGAAAATAATTCCCAGAAGTTCTGACAATAATTCTACATTAAAATGATTAATCTGGAGAATGCATGAACATCAAATATTCACATAAGGAAAGTGCAATTGTGATTAGTTTTCTACTTTCTTCTCCTAAAGAATAAAGAATCCAGGTTCAAACTTAGGGCTTCAGAAATATGACAAACACAATTATCATTTCTAAAAGGGCTAGGGGCACTAAAAAAGTATGGTGCTTGACACATAGAAGGAGCATAATTAGTTGAATCAGCTAAAGTATGAATAAAGTGTCTTGTACTTTTATAATCTAGCATTTAAAAAATAATTTTAAAAACTAAAATTAGAACTTGCTAATTGCTTTCTAGTATATGACTTTCTAGGACACACCTACCAATTAAATGCTTAAAAGGTAGTTGGTGATCTCGAAGATTCAGGTGGGCAATATGTCCCACTCTGCTAAACCCTGAAGTCACATCTTGACCTTCAGGAAGCACAGCTCTCAAGATTTCTTCTGACTTAAAGTTTTCATAAGTTAGTTCCAAATTATATTTAGATATCTGTGGATTGACATTAAGCTGCTTTAAAATACTGAGTTCTGTTTTCTCAAAGGAATCCTCAGTAAACATTTTATTGGGATCCAACATAATTAGTCTACTTTCTTCATCTTCTGGATCTTCAATCACACGTTTTATGCCTGGGCGCTGCAGTGCTGCCCTTTTAAGGGATCGCATCAATTTACTAACAATTTCTTTCCTCACTTTAAGCACTGGGATGGTGACTGTCTTTTTAAAAGCGTTTCTATCAAGTTTTGTCATTCCTCGAACATCAGAGGGTGGTGAAAACAATTCAGAGTTTCTCTGACTTGTTTCTATTTCAGGCATAGTTGAAAATCTTTTTCTTTGATCCAACGAGAAAATACCAGGTGCTCTGCTAAGTTTCTGTATCAGTGATGTCCAAGCTAGTGGAATCAATGATTCTGATTCAGTTAGTCTACAGCTTTCCACTTTGAGAAGTCTTCTTAATCCAAATGGCCTCCATAAGATCCTAAAAAAAAAGGTATTCAATTAAAAAAAAAATGCCATAAAGCTACAAACCAACTTACATGTTTACAATAAGTTTTAAGAATAAAAATCTATATTGTTTTACGTAGTCTGCTAAATGCTGGTAATTAAAACTTTTAGTGGTGTGTGAGAAGTATACTATCTTTTCCAGGACAGAATGACTTTTATAGTGGTACATAATAAATTTGCACCTTCAACCCACCTGCTGCTAGATTGAGGGCTTAATGACCCTCTCTTTCCACAATTTGCTACAGAATACATTTAGGGTTGGAACTGAGATTTGAGTTAAAGTATATCTCTAAATGAAATAATCTTATGTTTATGGCAGTATTTACTAGGATATTCTTATGGGTGCTTATTGTGTCAGATGCTGTGATAAATGCTTTACACACTATAAATTTTGGGAGGTGTGTGGTACTGCATCTTCATTTTTGTAAATGAGTAAACTAAAGTGCAGAAGTAGGTTAACTCACCCAGTCTCCTTGCTGGTAAGTGTTTGGGCAAGGATTAAAACCCAGGTATGAGTGAATTCAGTGAACACTTTCTTGCTACAAGTCCTGCCTATAATTAGAGGTTTCAGTATTTTGAGGACGAGGACTTTACTGAGTGTTATATACACATGCCATTAAGAGTATCAGTTATTCACTTTTCCTCCTAGAATGCCAAAGAAGTAATTATATGAGGAAAGAGCCCTCCCCAGAATCCTGTAAAGCAAATTTCAAACTTCACAGCCAGGGTTCAAATTGGGTCTAGCAGTTAACCATCTGTGTGATATTAGGTAAATTACTTAAGTCTGAGTCTCGATTTCCCCACGTGTAAAATGTGGCTAAATGATCTACCAGAAAGCTTTGGGAAAGATTAAATTCCTCACTACCCAGCACTCGGACCCGGACTCAGCACCCGGGACGGTGGGTGACCTCGCGACGTGTCCGCGCCCAGGCACCCCGAGGCGGAGAGGGAGAGCAGCTCCGGACAGACGTGTACCGTCACCAGACCCTCGGCTCCTTGGAACAATCAAGGGCATCGTGGCCCCAACCTCACCAAGGTCACCACCCTAATTCGTAGCGTCGCTCTGCAGCTGGCTCCGCGACCAGACCCCTCACCTCATGCTCTGGTGCAGCTCGGAAATGGGTCGCTGGTGGGTCGGGATGGCCCTGAACTACATCATTACTGTTCGCCGCCGCGAGGCGAGCGTCATCAGATCACGTCAATGTCCTCCCTTCCTCCCGGCCCTGGTGAGGTACGGGAACCCGGAAGGGCCAGGCTGACTGCTCCGCCTCTGGCGCGACTAACTACGCGAGGGCAAGGGTAGCAGCTCGCAGATGGACCTGGACGTCGGCCAGCGAGCAGCATGGAGGCACCCTGGGGACTCGCCAACGTCGAGCGGGGCTGGTATGTCTCTGCCCAGCGGCCGGACGAGGCGGAGGCGGAAGAGTTGAGCCCGTTGCTAAGCAACGTAAGTTGGCGCCGCTTGCTGAAGGCAAGGCCCACCCGGCTTCCCTGAATTGCCTGCCAAATGAGACCGGGAAAAGAAGGGGGATGGCACGGGAAGAGGGGTAAAGCTTGGGGAAGGGGGACCAAAGTCAGCAGCCGAGATTCACATGCGACCCGGCGGAGTTCATGTCTGTGATAGCAGTCTAACCTGCCCTAGGAAGAAAAGCCGACGTAAAGGTGCAAGCTCAGGTGGAACAGGTGCAGCGGAGGACCCGACTAGAGGAGCAGCCCGAGGGTTAAGGAGCTCACTGCTGTTTTTTAGTATGTTTGTCAGCTTCCTGTTTCCCCCACCAGTCTTGTGAGGTTTTTGCAAGAGTCACAAGATTTTTCTTTTCTCAACTTAGTCATTGGGGCACATAGCGCTTCCCTGACCCTAAAGCCTGTGCAATAGGCACTCGGCTTTTTAACTCAAGTCCCCAGACTGTAACATTTTCTAAGACTCTGTTCCTAAATGCTGTTTTGGGTGAGAGTGTTTTCAGGGTATCCTCGCCAGAGCAACGTGAATTGCTTCTAATATCGTTTGTAGTGTATTCCTAACCTTCCTTCCAGCTGGGCGGAAGGAATTAATTGAGTATATAATTAATTGAGTATATAAATAGAGATTGGTTTTGCAGTACTAGTAATTGGGGAGCAACACTTGTCTACAGCAGCCCCAAGATGACTCAGGAATTCTTCAGTAATCACATGAGCTGAAGCCATCTGCTTCCTCTGTCCCCACGCCATTCCTATCCTATCTTCATCTTTTGCAGTCCCAAGATTAATCATGGCTCTTCCCGAAAGCCTACCTGGCTTTTGTATTGGTGGAGATTTTCCTAGGAAACTAGGTTCCTGGAGCTAGAGAGAGGTGAGAAGGAAAGGAAAGGAAAGGAAAAGAAAGGAAAGGAAAGGAAAGGAAACCAGTGCTGACCGAACGACTAGTGTGTCACACAATACCTGTGGTTTGCAGGGGATTTTCTCAAAATCTTTCATTTCTTGATGAAACAAACTTCACCATCCAAATATTTGACAGTATTAAATTTGTGTGTTTACAGGAGCTTCACAGACAGGGATCCCCAGGTGTTTCATTTGGCTTCTCAGTGTTTAATTTGATGAATGCCATCATGGGAAGTGGCATCCTTGGCTTAGCTTATGTTATGGCTCACACTGGTATCCTTGGATTTAGGTGAGTTTTTTCTTATTTTACCATTATTTACCCCCCCATCCCATTTTGATAGTACAGTGAGAAGCAAACAGGCTCCAGAAGCTGGTGTTTACAGTTTCTGGTTAAATCATTTCTTGGGTTTTAGCATTTTCCTGGTATTCTTATATTGTTGCTAGTCTGTAGCTTGTAGAGATGCTATATAATTCGCATTCTTTATCCAAAAGTTTGGCTAATTTTAAAGAATGGAAACTTGATTCACACTTGTTCATAACCTTAAGAATTGGCTTATTTGCTGTGTCAAGTTGGCCAACGTGAGTCAAAATTTATCAACCATGCAGATTCCTTATAAATAGCAATTTTATGAGTGGAAGTAAAGCACATAATCTTTTCATTTCTCTCTATCTCCTACTCTCCTCCTACTATCTTGTTTCCTTTCTGAGACCAGACATGTGTTCTGTGCCTATTCCTTTTATCTTTCAAGACTGTGCTCATATGCCAATTGCCCCAAGTAAAAGACATTCCTGGCTTTTCTATGTTCCCATAGTACTTTGTATATTCATTGTTATTATAATGTAATATAATGATTTGTTTACAAGTTAGTTCCACCACTAAACTCTGAAATCCTTTAGAACTGGACCTTATCTTTAGCATGTAGCACCATGGTTAATAGAATGAATGATCAAGTTTGTTTATTAGTAGACACAGACCTATTTTACTAGGAAATTTAAAATAACTAGAGTCTCTTTTTTTGTTTGTTTTATTTTGAATTTCTTGATAAGCAAACCAACTCTTAAGTAACTCAACCTGCTTTTATTATGAGATATATTCAGAAACTTTTATAATTTTAAAACTTCAAAACTATATGTGACACCTTAGATAATACATAATCATAGGACTTATTTTATGGTTCCCTTTGAAAAACCATGTTTTATACTCCAGCGTCTTACGTGCAGATGTGTGCGGATGTATACCACTGAAGGTGTGCTCGCTGAATCATATCACACATCCCAGTTTTCATATGGTGACACCAAACTGTGATTTTGTGATGTCTTGGATGTCAGTTTACTGACAAATATATGTTCACCTTTCCTTTTGCTTCTTATTAACAAGTATTACGTGAACCACAAAGAGAACCACTGTGGACAGCTTTGTAGAAACTTGTCCTGTCAGTATCATCCTCTGAATAAGAAAGGGATTATGCCTGTTGTTTCTTTTCACACTGTTAGAGGACCCCAATTAACACATTGTTTGCACATTTTTCAAATTGTGTCATTAGAAGTATGTTAACTGCATTTTTGGGGGCAGGGGAGAGTTGGTTTGGTGATTGTGTGTTTTTAATAGATGCTAGGAAATATAGTCTTAATTCAATGTTATAAATAAAGACATGATAGAGAGATACATATCATTCTAAGGGGCGGGTTGAGGGGAAGTAGAGAGAATGCAATGAGATTTCACAACTAAAACTTTTGTTTAGACTTAGAATAGGAACAAATAGTCATAAAAGGGAAATATTGTAAAATCATTGAATGGCTGAATCAGCAGTCAGCAAAGAGTGCTAAAGTAGGAAATTTTATTTTAAATAAAGTTTGTTTCTTTCTGATTTTTTTATTTTACAAGCAGTATACTTTTCATTTAAATAAAATGTAGTAAATACAGAAAAGTACTTCCTTTAATGACTGTAATCCAACTACTCAAAGTCCTTATGAACATTTGAATGTGAAAAAAATTGTCATTGTAATAAGATAACATTAAAAAGAAACTTTTAGGGGAGTTTGACTATTTACTCTTTTATATTTTAGTTTCTTGCTGCTGATAGTTGCTCTCCTGGCTTCTTTCTCAGTTTATCTTCTGCTTAGCATGTGTATTCAGACAGGTAAGTAAAAACATTATATTGATTTATCTGATGAAGCAGCCCCTTGAGATCGTATGCACATACAAGATAGGATGTCTCAAATCTAATTTCCAGTGGGCATATGTTATTATCAGGTAGGGTGGTTGAAATGGAGAATATATAGGCCAAGAGAATATAAAAGAACAGGCTGTATCGACTTAGTTCTATTAGAGAATATCCAAGGACAGGATGGGAGGAGGAAACTAGCGTTCTCGCCTGCCTTCACAACACACAACATAGTTTTCTGGGTTAGAGTATATTGGGGGAAGGACCTGAAAGGAGTTCAAGGAATCCAAACTTTATATTTGTGGAGAAGCAGTAGACAGGTGTTCATTCTGACCATGTTTCCCCTAGCATGATCATTTCCTTGAGGAGAACACCTTCCCAAAATAGGTACATAAAATAGAGAAAAATGGGATTATTCTGGCTGAAACAGGTGAAAGATGCCCAAAGGTATTTCTTGAGTTTTAAGACTCTTCAGAACATAGTTCTATATCCACAACTTTAGTCTATTTTCCTAAAGTCTGTCTATGCATCAGACACACCTGCAGATTTTTATATATAAGTGAAGATTTCTAAGCCTCAGAGATTCTAATTCCCAAAATCTAAGTTGGGATTCAGGAATATGTTTTTAACAAGTCATCTGGTGATTTTTCCACATAGCCGATTTAAGATCCATAGTTCAGAGCTGTAATTTGTGCTAATGCCTTTGGCCATCAACCTAAAGTCATACGCCCCTGCTTTCAAGGGGCTTGGGCAAATGCAGACAGATAAAAGTACTAGGAAACAATGTAAATAGTAATCTCAAAGTAACAAGTTGTTCATAGTAGCATCCCAAATTCAGCCATAATAGCATTAAAAGAAGTACATTTGTAAATCCTGAAACTTCACTGGAATTTTTATGATGTTTTGAAATTTTGCTCTTTGTGAAAAAATTATTTTATTTAATTGTAATGGTTATCTGGCATCTTAATAGGTTGTTTTATTATGGATTCTACTAAAAGATTAATGTTAGTCAATTATGTGGCAATTATGTTTTCACAATTAAATGTTTTGTTTTATTTCAGTTACTTGGGAGAAATATTCAATTTATGAATATTTTCAAGTAATGCTAAATATTTGTTTTCCTTCAATTTATCTACTTTTAATTTTAAAATTATGATGCTATCTGTTGTTCTTTTCTGTAACTTTGGTGCATATAAAGTGAAAACTGCTATTTTTCTTTCTTTCTTTCTTTTTCTTTTTTTTCTTTTTTTTCTTTTTTTTGATATTTGTAGCTTACTTGGTCCATGAACTAACTTCTTCATGGTTCTTCATACACACTGATGCACCTTCTGTTGATTGAATTTCTTCAGTCATTGTAAAATTCTCTGTGGAGGTAGGCTATTAAAAAATATACTAGAGAATAAAATGTAACTAAATTATCTTTTCAGTTTGTTGGACTATCATAAAGTAATATTATGCTTATATAGAATTGAATGGTCTGAGAAAGGGCTATTATAAATCTCTACAAAAGAACTTTATTTATTTGGAGGGTAAAAGGTGAAGAGAAATATTTATCTTTATAAAAATAAAGGACTTCTTCATATGAAATTCTGCTATTTTAGATTTTATATAGGGTTTGAGGTCTGTCAGGACTTTTTGTGGGAGCTGAGGTAGCATATAAGGTCTCTAGCCTTAGTTTGTCCCCTATAAAGTGGTAATCATAATACTTTCCTCTTGGGATTGTTGTGAGAATGAAATAAAATAACGTATATGAAATGCCAGATCCTTGGTAGGTACTAACTTTTATTATCGAGTTCTCACTGGGGCAAAACCCTTCAGGATTGCAAGATGTTGTACACATTGCTGTGAAACAGTTGGCTCATTGCAGTTCTTTGGGAAAACATTTGTGTCCTGGGAATAAACTCATAGCTCCCCTCCTCTGGCCTCCACATCCCTTTCCCCTGGAGGGAATGAGAGTTCTAGAACTCTGCATGCTTCTGGTCAAATCCCTACTCCCTAGTCCCCGGTCTCCACTATTCGCTTAATTATTACCTTTATTTGCCTTGAGATCATTTGGATTACTTACATTATACCTTTTACTTCAATTTTTGTCAGTCACTTCAGGAGTCCTAGGTTATCCTTCATTTCCCAGACTCATCCTACATGGCTCTGTCATCCATATTTTGACCTCATCTTCCATTTCTCCCCAAATCCGGAAACCCTTACACTTTGGTCAGTCAGAAGCAAAACTCCTATGTACTCGACTCTTCTCTAAACATTTCCTTCACTTTCTTACCCTATGAGAACCTAAGTCATGTGAGAACACTGCTTTCCCTGTAGTCCTCTCAAGTAACCACTCTTCCATGTCCTTCATACTAGTCTGAGGATGACCTTCAAAATTCTGGGGAAAATGATTTCAATATAGAATTCTATACCCAGTTAAACTATCATTTGAATGTGAAGGTGGAATAATGACATTTTCATACATGAAAGAACTCAAAAATTCTCTCTCATGCATCCTTGCTTAGTAATCAGTGGAAGATGCCATTTAACAAAGTTAGGGAGTATCAAAGGAAATGGGAGATGTAGCACAGGAGAGAAAGGGAATTTCCCAGACAACAACTGAGCAGCAGATCTAAGAGCCACCTCCATGCTTGCCCTTGGGATTGTGTTTAGAATGGAAATCCTGTTCCTTCTTTCCAAAGGGAGTGCCTTCCTCATTTGTCTGTCTAGCTCTAATTTTTACTAACAATACCCGAGTAGGTTAGCAATCAGGCCTGGATGTTACAGAGGTCTAAGAATCAAATAATGGGAGATCGAAACAAGGCATGATCAAGGGGAATAAAAGAAAGAGGCTAAGGAATGTGGGGGAGTTATAATTGAGAGGAGCTGATAACTGAATGTGCAGAGTAAAGGCGAAGGAGATGTCTAAGGATGCTTCTCAGATTTCTGGCATGGGATACTCGGTTATTGATAATGTCAGTAACAGAGACAAGAGTACAGCAGGAGGTGTTGGTTCAAAATAAAAATGAGTTCAGTTTTGTATGCATGGACTTTGTAGTATATCTAGATAGACAGGTCCTAGAACTAAAGCCCAGGATAGATGTTCGTTCTTTCATTCATTCATTCATTCATTCATTCATTCATTCAGTACTCTTATCTATTAAGAATACAGAGATAAATAAGAATCACTTCCTTCCCTGAAAAAACGTATAGTCTAATAAGGGAGACAAATATACAAGCAAATAATTTATGATCTATTGTGATGAGTGTAATAATTTAAATATGTGTAAGGTGCAGTGATAGCTCAGAGGAGGTAGTGATTTGATTGTCTGAGTTGGGGATTGAGGGTCAGTAAATTTTAACGGAGGACTAAGCTGAAAAGGAATTTGACTAACAGACAAGCAAAAAAGAATACTCTAGCATATACAAAGGTACAAAGGCATATACTGCATATTTTACTCAAAGTACAAAAAACAGTTTACTATTATTTGTGCACAATGTACAGAGAAGAAAATGAAACTAAAGAGATAGACAAGTGTCACATCCTAAGGAATTTGGAGTTTTTATTGAGGCAGAGAGAAGGCACTAAGGTGGTTGAAAAGAGTCAAGGTAGATACTGAGATTCACCACTTTGTTACTTCCAAAGAGAATTTTGGTCATTCTTAAAACTTACTGAGAAAGAGAACGCAGTCCCCTATCTTCCTCTTTCTAAAAGAAGGTTACAATTTTTATAAGAATTTTAATTTTTAACGATGATGAGGAAATAAGGAGTAAAATGGCCCCTTAGCTCTGCATTTTGTTTTTTGGGGTTTTTTTGCTTAAACTCTCTAGAACAGGGATTCTCAGCACAATCCATCGCAGTACCTTCCTTTTATGAAAAAAAAATTCTAGGTGCTCCCTTTACTATCTGAAATGAAATTCCTAGAGGTATGTAACCTTCCAGTGGTGGGATGTATATTGGCCCCCGAAAAGATATCCATATCCTAATCCCTGGAATCTGTGAATGTTAACTTATATGGCGAAAAAGGACTTTGCAGTTATGGTTAAGTTAAAGACATTGATATGGGGAGGTTATCCTGGTGAACTCTAAACACAGTCACATGTGTCATGGAGGGAGATCACAGACAGAAGAGAGGAAGGCATTGTGACACAAAGGCAGAGATAGGAGTGATATGACCGCAGATCAAGGCATGCTAGCTGTCACCAGAAGCAGGGAAATGTGAGGAACAGATTCTTTCTAGACTCTCTGGAGGGAGCATTGCCTTGCTGACACTGTGATTTTAACCCAGGGAAACTAGGCCTCCAGAACTGTGATGGAGTAAATTTCTGTTGTTTTAAGCCACCAAGTGTGTGATAATATGTTACAGCAGCCATAGGAAACTAATACACTATTTATACTTAATGTAATGCCATACAGTAAAATAAAGGGAGAAACAAAACCAAAGTAACTGCTGTTGGTTATGTGACTTTCCCAAAAGCTGAACAATTTTTGACAGAGTTCCAAACAAAACAAAATATACATTTACATGGTAATTGTATTCCTGGATAATTCAGTGTATATTCAAACCATTAACCTTTTTTTTCTCAGCATCTACCAAACTGTGCTTAACACTTAGAGGGTATTTAATATAAGTTGGATACTTGGGTGATGACTGGATGGATGTATTACAGCTACAGAGAGATTCTGTTTTAAAATTACGAAATCAACATGTAAGGCAAAATGATGTATAGTCAAAATTACCTTTGAAAATTCCTTATATAGTTTACCAAATAGAGTGTTCAACATTTATACAACATGTTGGAAGCTAACATACCATTTCTCAATAAAGCCAAGAGCCTTTTTTTTCACCCAACCTTGGTCTGGGTACCATATGAAATGGATTATTTCAGGGTCACGATGAGTACCATTCAGCATTACAAGATGCTGTCACTGTGAGAGCACACAGGAACTGAAACTGACCCAAAGAGTGTTGATTCCTTTTTCATTTCAGTGTTCACTGTGAGCATTTGCTTATTGTTTGGAATGATAGCTGTCCAAACTATATTTTCATCTCTTTTTCTACTTTTCATTAGTGAGCATAGTTCAGTAGACCTACAATTAAATTAAGTGAACTGATTATGTGACTTCATCTTCAGTGGACTGGTGTTCCTGTCACATCCTTCTGTCTAATGGGTAGTTCTTGGCTGAGCTTGATTTCGCTCCTCCAGGTGCATTTGGCAACGTCTGGAGACATTTCTGGTTGTCACAGCTGGGGATGGGGAGTGTGAGGTGCTGCTGGCATCTAGTAGATAAAAGCCAGGGATACTGCTAACCATCCTACAATGCACAGGACAGCCCTCCACAACAAAGAATTATCTGGGCCAAAAATGTCAGTAGTGGTGAGGTTGAGAAACTGTGGGCTAGATTACGTGTGTGCTCTGCTCATGCAGTGACTCCATACAATTTGCCTTGATGTTACAGTAGGTGTTTCCTGTAGCAGAAATTGAACTTTTTGTTATTGGGCTACAGGGAAAGGATGGGTGTGAGTCTGTGCAGAGTTAAACATATTTTTAAGTTAACCTTTTTTATTTTTATCAAAAAATATATGGTCACACACATATGTGCATGTGTGTGTATGTGTGTGCACACTTGTTACAGGAGGACTTGAAGCAATTTCCCCACCCATTCTTCCTCACCTCTAGTTCCATTTCCCAAAGTTAGCAACATTGAGAGTTTTTGTTATTAAGTTTTGGTGTTACCATCTTAAGTCTACATAATATTCTTCTACTGTTATTTATTAAGAGATCATATGTTGACATTTCATTGTGAAAAGCGAGGAGTTAGCTTGGATACACTAATTCTCTCCTCCCCCTTCTAATTTTAATGATTGTTTTGTAACTCTAAATAATACATTTAAACCCTTATTTTTGTTACATGTGCTTTAGACAGTGTCTCGACTCTCTCCATATATGATATTAGTGCTCCTTCTTTTCACCTGTCCTCTTTTTATTTTCCACAGTCTTTCTGAGATGCCCTTACATGGTCAGGTTGACAATATTTACTTTCTGTTTGTATTCATATGTAAGTAATTCATGTTTTATCTATATGTTGAGTCTAAAAGTCAAAAATTAATTAATAGCATTTATAGGATATGATTATGTAAATATTGTTCACTGCAGAGCCAAGCAGTATATGGGGATCCCAGAGCTTTCCTTATGCATGCAATAACACAGCCTCTGTGCCATTTGAAAGGAGAGTATTCTTAGTATTCCAGCATTCTATTTTTTTACTGCATTGAGTTCTCCAAAATCATACTATATTTAGTTGGTAAACTGACATTTAAATACATATTAAGAAAGATCAGAAGTGGCAATGTAATTAATTGCATAGCAGACATTCAATAAGTGAAGGACCTGCTTGACACTATTAGGGAGAAAAATGGTGAGAGGAAAGTGCTTGAAAACACAAGAAAGAAAAATATTTCAAAATAATAAGGGTACATTCCAAATGGCCAACTTTCTGAGAGTTGAACTGTTTTTGAATAACTCTTGTCCCTCAATCCAGATCCAAAGATAATATTGCTGCTGCTGAAACTTGGGCTTTGTGCTGTAACCAGAGTTTATTAATTGTCCTATTTCATTGAAGAAAAAATGCAAAGCAGACAGAACACTGGAGTAACTAGCTGGAAATATTCCACTGCTTCATGGGAAGCAGCTTTCCAAATGATTCCTGTGGAGGCCACGGTCTTGGTCTAGCCAAAATAGCACTAATGTGTGCCTTGATGGTACATTAAAGATGAAAATTTTCCCCAATTTATTTCATTAAGTTTTACAGCCATTCTGTTCCCTCAAAAACATAATATTGATTTCTTTAATATCAAAATATAATTTCTTAAAATAGATCGCTTATGACTGCTTTCAGTTATTTCAGGAGGATTGTGCCAAGTACTGCTCGTATGAATTCCTGTAAAAGGCTGAATTAATTTCACAGTTTTCGAAATTAATGTTATTCCTATTCAATGGGAATGTGCTATTAATGTGACTGGTCATCACCACATCTTATTTTGATATCTCTCAAAACCTCTTTCATTTTATAAATAAGATATTAAAACGTTGATCATGTGAAAGAACAGAAAAAATATCCCTTATTAGTAGACAAAGTGACACTTAAATTATTAAACACCAGAGAAATTAAAAACTGCAGCTTAAATAAACCCTATCAGATATTAGCTGGAGGAAACAGAACTATTCAAATATGTTTTTTAAAAAGTAAAGTTTTAGCATACCATTATAGTAATTGCAGAATATTTGAAATTCCCCTCCCTCAAAAAAAGAAGAAAAAGATGACTACACAGCCACTTGTTTATAATTCATTCCACTCTTTTTGTGTTTTGCTTTATGGATCATATTTGAATCCTGTTTTTCACTTAATATTGACATTTTCCATGTTATTATAAACACAGTTTTTAATGGCTACATATTATTCAATCAGGTATACTTACCATAATTTACTTAACTACTGTACCATTGTAGAGCCCTAGGTAGTTTTTTATTTTCACTGTAAATAATGCATGATGAGTATCTTTGCATATAATGATTTTTCTGATTTTTGTCTTATTTCCTAAGATGGAAGCTCTTAGTGGTCAAATCTTATAAATATTTTAAAAGTTCACTGTTCAGATTGCATTCCAAAAGTCAGTACCAGTTTATATTGTTCCCAGCATCTTAATTACCCAAATGACAGAACTTTAAAAGAATTTCACTAGTGTTGTTTCAGTTTATGTTTAGATGATCCAGAAAACCATTAAAAAGTGAATATGTGGAGATAAAGCATTTGGCTGACTGTGTACATATTTTATTTTAATAAAGCCTCAATGTTAAGCCAGAAACCATTATTCGTATTCATGATGTCTCAGATATGGAAAAGTGCTTCTGATTTTGCAACATAAAAGATATATGACAGTGACAGAACTGAAAGACTAGCCAGATATGCTGACTTGAAAGACAGAGTTAGGATTTGAACATTGTACTCAGTCTCCACTTAAAAGTCTAAGCCTTTTTCACTCTGAATTTGGGACTGTGCTGTATTTTGAAATATTTTTATAAAACTAGAAAGTAATAGAGAACAATTCAAGGTTGCTAAAATGTATACCACTATTGTCAGAAGTTGGAATTACAACTACCTCTATTATGCTGTTGGTTTGATTATATTTTCCGGAATAATAAAGGTTGTGTTCTAATTTTAAAATTACAAGTAAATGTTTAATTTTTGTAAATTTAAATAATTGAAATACAATTCTTTTCGGAATCTTTTAATATAATTTTTGCTTGTGGGAAAGTTATTTGCTTTTCATGTTTGCTAAATATATAATCTGTATTTGCTTTATTCTATTTAAAAATAAACCCTAGTTAAACTTTTTGATGAGTATTATCATGATAATTTGCTCACCAACTGAGAAACCAGTGCAAAATGGATCATTTTAAAAGCAAGTTATTTGAACAGAACAGAAATAGACTCATAGATACAGAGAACAAATTGGTGGGTTGCCAGAGGGGAGGATGGGAGAAACAGGTGAAGGTAGATTAAGAGGTACAAACTTGTAGTTATAAAAGAAATAAGTCACAGGGTTGTAAGTACAGCATAGGGAATATAGTCAATAATATTGTTATAACTTCGTATGGTGACAAATGGTAACTAGACTTATAATAGTGATCATTTTGTAATGTACAAAAATGTAAATCACGATATTATGTACCTGAAACTAATATAATATTGTATATCAATAAAAATAAAAATATATAAAACAATTAAATTAAATAAAAGCAAGTTATTTGATATGTTTTCATATGTAACACTGAAAAGTCTCCTTGCTTTAAATTCTTGGAAGGAAAGTTTTTCTTAAGAAAGAGTAGACACAGTTAACATTAACATAAAAGAGACATGAACAATGATATTATTTTAATCTCATGCCTCATAGTGACCCAGAGACCTTCTGGAGACTTGGTTCACACACACATACTATATAACAAAATTACCTTCTCAATGTCAAATTAGATAGAAGCTAACATCTAGAAATTTTTCTAGTTTTTAATATACATACCAAGGCTTTGGAATGTTAAACATAAAGAATTGTGCTCGTATGTAACATTAACACTCAATTATGTTTAGGAATATTAAAACAAACTAGTAAAAATTTACTGATTAAAATATTAAGTTTTGTGATGACATTCATTTTAGAATATGTTTATTTGGAAAAAAAAATGTTGGCATTTGTCATAGGAGGAAAAAATTTCAGTTCTTAGTTTTGTAATTCTGCTTTTTAATTTTATGTCCTAAAATACAATTGACCCCTGAGCAACATGGGTTTGAACTATGCGGTCCACTTATATGCAGTTTTTTTTTCAGTAAATATATTGGAAAAATATTTTGGAGACTTTTTCACAACTGTGAAACAATTTTGTCAATTACACTAGCTACCATAAAGCAATCATATCGCGGCTTCTTTGTTTATCAATGCATGAATTGTTATACATGTAAATATGAATTTCTTTTCCAAATTATATTTTCAAATTTGAAGCCTGGTGTTAATAATACATGTATCATCTATAGTGTTTTATATCATATAAGACAGTATTGATGTAGGTGCTAACAGATGATTCATCTTGGAAACAGATGACATGAACTTATAGTATCGATAAATATAGTACAGTACTATAAGTGTATTTATTCTTTATGACTTTCTTAATATTTTATTTTCTCTAAATTACTTTATTGTAAGAATACAATATATAATACGTATACAAAATATGTGTTAATTGACTGTTTATGTTATCAATAAGACTTCTGATCAACACTAGGCTATTAGTAGTTAAGTTTTGGGGGAATCAAAAGTTATACATAGATTTTTGACTGCTCAGAGGTCAACCTCTATCTACATTGTTCAAAGGTCAACTGTATAGCTAAAATCTGCCTCTGTAAGATTATTATTGAAGTCTTTCCTTGTTAAAGCATAAAGCTTCCTACTTAAAATGAAATTGTGTCCCAAATTCAAAACTAAAATGTCTTTGTCCACTGTGTTTAGTAGTATGTAAATAAATTTTTAAAAATAGTTGTAAAATCCAAAAAGTTTCTAAATTCTTTGATCAACCCTGATAATAGAGTTAAAATTTTAAATGTATACTTGGCAAAAAAAAAAAAAAAAGTTAATATTTTTCTTAATTATTAAAACTCATTTTTTTCAGGATTTTAGTGTTTTCTTTTTGGCTTTGTTGTAGCATATAAAGACCGTATACGATTTTTTAAAAGCTTATTTTTACATATTTGGCAGTCTTTGTTTACGTAAGTATAGAGGAGTTTTTTGTTAATTTAGTGACAGTTTAAAGAAAACCCATGTATATTTTTAGTCCCAAAATATTAAAACTTGCTTTAAGAAATGATAAGCCATATCTTTGACTCAATAGGAGATGTGTGTTGCTGTACTGATTCTTAATATCTGCTAGTCTGCTTCTTTTTAGTGTAAAGACTATAAGGTTAAGTACTTTTCAAACAATAGGATTATACAAATGTTTTTACTTCTCTTATTTTTACCAGTGGTGTCGCTAGTTAGAACATGAGGCTATATGGGTGTAGGACAAATTTAGTTCTTTTATAAGCCATTTAATTTTCATCTTTTCTGTAACCATACTTCTTGAACATATGGAATAAAAATATAACATTATACTCTCTTATGATGAAATAGAAAATGTATGCCCTACTAATTGGAGGATCAGAGTATTTCTTCTATCATGAACACATTATCATCATTGCAGGTAGCTGGAAAAGTGATTGTCTGTGAAAGTATGATACAGCTTTCATTCTTTATCTAACTTTATTTACATATGCAATTATCATAAACCATTGCCAACAAAAACTTACATTTGGAAAGTATAGTACGCAAGTACTGTTAAGTGAGAAGTGGGGTTGTTCTTTGGTAATTATTCCATTTGAATTAATGCAGCCTGGATGGTTGGTAGACAATCTTGTGATTTGCTAAGCTCTCTTTTTTCTAAGAGGACTCTTTCCTGACAGACCATAAGTCTTCAAAAGTTTCCCAGAAAGTGGTTACTTCTGTTTTAAATTTAATTTGACCATCCAGTATCTCTAAGGTAGTAGTGGAATAGATCTTTTCCCTTTAAGTCTTGGTGCACATATAGTTTTGTGTAAAAGTGAAAATTATAATTTCTCTTAACAGCTGTGACATCTTATGAAGATCTTGGACTCTTTGCATTTGGATTACCTGGAAAGGTAATTTTTTTTTTTTTCCTTCTCACTATGTCCAGAATCCAAAGAGGCATATTTTCCTTCTGTTCCAGTCGAAAGAGACAAGTATAGATGAGAGAAAGAAATTAGGTGAATAAAAGGAAACTAAACTGAAGACAGACAGAATAAGGGGAGCAGGAAGAGAAAGAGAAGAAATCTCTCTACACTCCTTTCCTAAAAATGCATCAATAAATTTAATTCAACACTTAAGTTTTTTAGTGTTTTTGATCCTAATGAGAGCAATCACTTGAGTAATTTTAAAACAGTAACAATGGCCTGTTTTAAGTTTTCATTATTAATCTTGATTATATTCTCTGAGCAAATCCTCATAAAAATAGGAGAAGAAAGTAGCACGGTATTAAAATTAGAGCATGACTATTTACAAAACTGATAATTAGAAGATCATATCATTTAAGAGCTGAACAGTGCTGAAAGATTATCTAGGTATCCCCTCATTTATAGGTTAGGAAATTAAGGCCCAGAGAAAGGGAGGGGCCTATTTTTCCACAGTTACTGAAAGCCAGTATTATACTGTAGGACTCTAGACTCTAAATCTACTGCTTTTCCTCCTCAGAATAAAAGAAATAACAGCAGTATTTATTGGGCATTCATTTGTGATCAGCATGCTAACCTAATTTAAGAGGTAGGGAAACACTGTCTTCTTCCACAGGTGATCAGGATTTAAATATTATTAGTGCTGTAGTACTTTTCTATTTCTGAAGAGCTGTCATACTTCTAAAAACTGTTTTCATGTTGTTTCCAAACAGGCCTTTTTCTTTTCATTTTTAAATATGTTGTTTGTTTTTTTTGCTTGTTTATTTTGTTTTTAATCTAAAAGGATGCTGTGTTTGTAGAAGGCTAAACTAATTTCTAAGAATAAAGTCTGGGAGGAAAACGATATGTAATGGTGAAAACACTTTTATTTACATTCAAATTAACTTTGTTTTAAAAGTGCAAAAGGGAGTATTTTAATTATACTATGTAGCCTCCTGTTTTGGACCTTATCTTAATACCTGAAACTTGAACAAAATGGAAAATAGTTACTTGAGGGTAAAGGGTTTGTTAATATCCCTAGTAACAATTACTCTTTCCTGAAGATCAGAATGTTTGGTATAATCGTGATCGATTTCCTGCATTCAGTTTAACCAAGGAAGAAGGAAATGTTATTTATATAAGAAAACTCTCCAATTAATTTAATATGATCTATAACATGACTCTTAAGCATCATCACCGTTATTTCACACTAGTATTTCCTGCATTCCTTGTGTAACAGCAGTTCTAAAAGAGGAGCATGGATTGCTGAGAGTCCCCTTTCCTAAAACTAGAATAGTTGCATTATCATTTTAATGTGTGCACCTGGTACATAGTAGGCAGGTACACAGAGGATACTCTAAATGAGGAGTTACTTTTGTTTGTTCGATTTTTTTATATTTCCTCTTCACTTCCACAATTGGGTTGAAACTTTCCTATTTCTTTCTTTCCAGATATGGATATGGATGTGATATGTGACAGGATAACATTGTTCTGAGAATTAAAGAAATATTTTTAATGTTTTTTGAATTCTTCTAAGGAAAGTTTTAAAAATTATTTATACCTTGATTTATTTATTCACCAAACAAATATTTCTTGAGCAAAAACCATGTGTAATGCACTGTGCAAGATGCTGAAGACACATGGATAGGTAGATAGACTGACTTTGTAGATCTTTAATGCTTAAATTCAGCCCCCAAATAGAAAGATAATCATCAATAAGTTGCTATTATTGCCTTTTGCAACATATTAATAGAAAAATTCACTTTTCACGTATGATGACAGCAGTTACCAATTGCATATGAAAGATAGTGTCCAAAAGTTCAAAATAGTCTTTTCATAAATAACTGACATTTTGGAACTAATTTTTAAATGAGATGACATGCAAAGTTTTTTCTAGAAAATGTCAGAGTGGCAGTCACCATATCTTCAGAGACATCTTGCCAGATTTTCCTATCATTAGTCCTGTTCTGCATACTTCAAGGTCTCAATAACTTAGAGTGTTTCCAGGACAGGCAAATGCTGTGCCACTGATGGAATTCTTACTAGTGGTGGGTCTGAAGGGTGATCTGTTCCCAGTCCATGTAGGACCGAATGATCCTAGATAGCTATTCAGCTCTAAACATTCATTGGGAGTGCAGATCCACCAAGATTTGAGTGATCGAAGGGCCCAGGGGCAAGCAGAATGTCTCTTTCCTCTGACCACATCTCATTACCGAGAACGGTTAAAGTGCTGTCTTGAGTTTCCAAGGAATCTCATCAAAGATCAGACACTTACAGCCTGCAGGCTGAACTTAGTCCTCAAGCATATTTTGTTTGGCTCAGATCCTTTTATTTTTAACTAATCGCCAAGAGTTAGAAAATTTTGAAAAAAATTCAATTTCTGACTGCATTGGATCCACAGTCTCACATGCCAGCAACTGGCCAGAGCCGAGTACTAGCTCCCCCATTTTGAAAAGGGAGGAGTTCACCAATACTATATTATAGTATTTATCATGTCCTGTTGTCTTACACTCAGCCCGCTTCATATTCTTGATTTTGAAACATTTAGCTAAATTTTCAGATTTGAGAATATGTGGGCTTTAAAGTTTTCTGCTCTAGATTATTGATCCCTGAGACAGGAATGTTCAAAGGCTTGATTTATACCAAGCTGGTATACTCAGAAGACTGTATCATTTCCTTTTATGCAATACACCATTGGCGCAGTACACCTTAAGCTGTCTCAAACTACCTACTAAAGCAATGTGGTAAAACCAGTAAATAGGGGGGAATGAGACCAGATAGAGTCAATTTCAATTTTGGGGTACTTTGATAATCACTGATTACTAGCTTTTTAGTACTTTTAACTGTTAAAAATGACTGCCAAGAAAACTTTCAAAAGTATTCTTTATAGTAACCATGGAACTGTTAAAGAACAGCTTTTTATGTGATGATTATTAGTTTTATGTATTACAAATGGCTGGCAAAATTTATTCTTTCCAATTTCTCTTCTTTCGACTTCTGCATCTGTTTTTTAGTAATAGTTATTGGATTTTAATAAAATACTGATCCTTTAATTTTTTCCCTTTCATCTTCTGAATACATTTGTTCTTTTATAGGTGGTGGTGGCAGGCACCATAATAATTCAGAATATTGGAGGTAAGCAATTAAAAGTGCACTGCTTATGCATAGATGTAACGGAAATGATTTCCTTCTTTGGTTTCTTGCCTTACTACATACAGGTCTAGCCGGGAACCTGAACCTCTGTAGACATAAGTATCTTTGGAAACTCTGCCTATTGTCCTCATTACTCTTTTTTGTAAATCCTTTTTAGTGGCCCATCTGGACAATTGCTTCTAAATCAGTTTCAGGTAAACCCTTGATTTCAATCTTGCTATTAGATCTGCAGTACACCTCTAAAGCAATGGCTTTCTGTAGCTGTGGTAGTGGTGAGATACTGTTTGGGAAAACTCTCCAGGTGGTTCTAAAATATTTCACCTCTACTTTTGTCTTAATCACCCCCAACGGTGTTTACTGCTTTAGCAAAAATGGTGTTCCATGAACTATGAACAATCAAGTGTGGACAAGCAAAGTCCTCTTGTAACAAAGAAATTAAAAAATGACCAAATGTTCTAAAAAATAAACCTGAAACAAATAAACATTCTCACATTTATCTGTTACCTTGTTCCCATTGAACTATATAGAAACAAAAATTACTATGAATCGTAGACAGTTGATTAAATGTATTAAACATTTAAATACAAAAATAGGGGGATTATGTTTATATATGTTGTAAAGATGTTACGAAGTGTTGAGCATGCTTTTACCATTAATAAATGCTGTTAGTTTAAAGGAAAATACAGAGAAAGTTGACATGCACTTTGGTCTTATGCAAGATTGTATGGTCAGAGGAAATTTTAATCTTATTTCTTACATGTAACAGTTCAAAATAATTTAGAGATGACAGCTTTAATAAAGTTCAGCTCTGATACTCAAGAGATCTAAGCTATTTCACTTTAAGTATTATTCAACTCAATTCCATCTTTAACGGGTTTATTGGTCAAGGAAAATATTAATATTTCAACAGTAAATTGCAGTTGCCATTGTTTTGGAAATCCTCACCATTCATCTTTTAATTCTTTGAATGTTCATGGGAAAAAAAATGTTATCGAATGAGAAGAATGCTTTCTTGGATGTCATACCAAATAACTTCCTTCTAACATATACTACCTTACTCTTCAAACTAGAAATCAGTAAAGCTAGTCTCTTCCTTTATGAATCAATGCCATTGATTTTAAGATCTACTTTGGAATAATTTACTTTATTTTAGCAAATATGTATTGCTTAACTCCGTACTTTTCTCTAATATGAATATATATTTTGATATTTCTAGCCCCTCATTATCTTCTCCATATGATTACTAAGAACCATTACGTTTTGTTTAGATTAGATTGAGCTATTGTTTAGCATTGTATATAGAATTTTCAATCCAGGAATTTAGATCCAAATTTGTGACCCTGACACAATGCTCACTGTTGTACGTACTCTCTATATCCTTCACTCTGATCCTTTCCTTGTTCTCTAATCTTGTATGTAACTATTATTGAACATGACTCTGTTTTAGCAGTTGCTGTTATTAGATTAAAGTTATCTCTGTATGTGCTTTTCTCGCCCACTATATTGTAAGCTCCTCCAGGGCAAGGATTATGTCTCATTTCTCTTCGTACTCCCAGAACCTAGCACCATACCTGGGACTTGATAAACCTTTGTTGAACTGAATGGAGCTGAATATGATTTGTATCAGTTATTTTCAGGTACTTTTAAGTATTCTGGATTTATTTATCAAGAAGGGGAGAAAGGGGGACTGCTAGATTGATCACTATAAATATTTGAAATGCTGAACATGAAATACAGAAAAATTCATTATTATTTCAGAGAGCAGAACTTGTACTAATGGGTAGAAGAAGTCTACAGTGACACTAGTTCAGGTTCATTTAAAATACATTTGTAACTAAGCCGTGTGATAATGGAGATGACCTACACTCCCTTGAAAATGCTCCTTATCCCTGGATGCATTCAAACATCTGGTTGGCCAGTTGTCAGAATGTTCTAGAAAGGGTTCATGCACTTGGTGGCAGATAAATCATCAGTTCTCCCAACTTAAGTTTGTTGATTTGCTTGTTTGCTTTGTTTTAGAACCTTTTTTAAAATGACTTAGAAGCAGTCATAGCATTTTTTTAATGTCTCTCAAATTCAGAAAAGCCAGCAATACTTATTTAGTTTTTAGAATAGTCCTCATGACTTCCTTTACATTGGTTAAAAGTTTATTGACAGCCCATTAAGTAATAACTGAAACATATCTCAGAAGTTTTTTTCTTTTGTCTTAGACAGGTATGCATAAATGATTCCTTTATTATAGTAGAATTGGAAGCTTGCTCTTGTAAGCAGAACACTGGATTGGAAGTCAGATACCTCGAATTCTATCTATTCCAGTCTCTGCCCTTGGGTAGCCATGTGTCTTGGGGAAATCCCTCTCTTGGCTTCAGTTTCCTCTTTGTTAAATTGCTAGGGGTAGGATGGGAAGGAGGGATCTTAATTAAAGTCTATTCTTACCCCAAAATTCTAATCCTAATTTGGTACTTGGAAACGTGTTAATTCTTTCTGAGCATTAAAATATTCTTATTACAAGAAAGTTCAGTGGGAGAATTATACTTAATTCAAAAGATGATTTGGTCTTTTATTAGATATCTTTAACAAATCATCAATTATTGCTCTGAAAGCTTTCATAAATGCTGCTCCTTGTCTGAAAAGGGGATTCTCAGTTCTTGGAACTACGATTAGGGCAGCTGCTGAGCCTCTAAGGTTAGTGACTAGGAACTCCAGCCTTCATATAAGAAGAAATACTTCAAATAAGAAGAAACACTTATTTGTGAGGATCTTTAATATGTGTGCATATGACTTATTTAATGTTCTTTCTTCAAAATGGATTTTTATATTTTTCTTTATTAATTGGAAATACAGTGGATATTTATAAGATGATATAAAGTGTATAGCATCAGATTGAATTTTTAAACTTACATGCCTATCTGCATGTAATGTAGTTCAGATAGCATTTTTCGAAAGATAGGCTGTTCATTATTAGCGTAAGTGGTCTGAGTTTTTGCGGTGATTGTTTAGAACCGAAAAATAATATAACAAATTCTATTTAGGTCAAGTATTCCACTAGACACTTTAATTATACTTACAACAACTCTTCAAGGTAGATGATATTATCCTCATTTTATAGAGAAAGCAATCAGGGCTGAGAAGGAATAAGTAACCATTTACCTTTACCCCTTAATAAAGGTGGGACTCAAATTTTGCTCTGTCTACTTTCAAAGTCGTTATTCTTTCTGCTGTGATATAGTAAATGTTTTAAAAGCCGTGAAAAGATTAAATGTTGAGGATTTTAAAAACTCCTAGGGGACAGGAACTATGTGTTTTCATAACTTGACCTAGTTTCTGGTAGAGGAACTCAATAAATAGTATTTGTTGAATGAATGAGACAGTTTAAAAAGTTCTACTTAAAAGCCTAAGATTTTGCCTCAAAAAGACAATTTTATAAACTATATATATGATAGAAAGAAACTAGAAAGCCAGTAGAATGATTTGTAGTTTAGAATTACATAAAACTTAAAAGGTTCAAAGTATTGGGGAGAGTTAAATCTTGGGTAAAATAGAAAATATTTTGAAATCTACTTTCTTCAGGTTAGGTAATCATGTCTTAGATTAATGCTTCCTAACTCTTTGTAACATTTAAATGTTCCTCAGTTTTCTTGGGATTCTGTGCCCCTGATGAATCTATGAGAAAAATGAAACAGAGGAAACTTTAAAAGCAAAATGATCATGAATTGCTCTTGATCAATATTTGTTACATGGATCTTTTAGTGAAGACCCAGTTTATTCCCTATATCTCCATATTCCATAAATCTAAGTAATCTGCTCATTCATTTATGTCTTTAGCACCTAGCACATAGTAGGCATTTAGTAAGTAATATTTATCCTAGGAAGAAAGGAAGGAATAAGAGAAGGAGGGAGAGAAGGAAAAGGCAGTGACCTGACTTGGTACTGCTTTAGGAGGAAAAGAGAGTTGATCAGCTGGGAAGAGAAGACCACAGAATATATAACTGAACATATAGTTTCTTTAGGAAAGAATCTATTGTCAGAACGTCACAGAAAATCTTTTTTCCCCCAAGATCAATCAGACATTAAGTATTAGTCACGGGGCACTAATGTGGTCTGACAAAATGATTGGAAAAGTCTAGTTTTTGAATAATCTCTAAACTTTATGATAGAAAAAAATGTGATTCACTAAATTTAGTGCTCTTATTCTTCGGTTATGGGAAGCTTTGCCTTTGGAAGATGGAGAGCCATATAATAAAATACCACTTAAAAGCAGTTCCTTATCAATTCCCAACACGAATGAATTAGGGGCATGAAATAGACCAGGGCTAGAAAGAGCCCTCAGTTGCCCATTTTCTCAGGAGCTGGAGTGGCATTTGCTGAGAGTGATTGCTGTTGGGACACAAAGTCAAAAAAGAGGCTTCTGAAAGTTTTAATATTTAATGCTGTTCCAGGCAAGAGAACTCTGGTTTAGAGTTTGCATTTAGTGTACTACTAGTAAAAGGATTAATGCTGTGTTGCATTATGAGATTCTTTTCTTAAAAACCCAGGTAAGTAGTTACGTGGTTTTAATTCATTTGAACTCCTGAGATAGGCCATCCAGTAGGCTAAAATATTCCTAGAAACTAAACAGTAAACCCCAAATCATCTTTAGTCAAGCTAGAGAAAGTCCTTTTAGCTCTTACAAGTACATGGTAGAAGCGAAGTTATTGATGTTATTTCTGGTTTCATAGCTTGCCCAACGCAAAATGTGGAAAGGCGAGTGGCTCCTAGCAGTATGTTAAATTCTTATTTTGCTCTTATGAAATATGAAGGACCACTACAGATTGCATATTCTTTCCTTAGTTCTTTAAAGCTCCAGTTCTTTAAAGGAGATTAAATATTGAATCACTACTACATATCACGAAAGGAGAACCCTAAACATTAATAGTCTTACTGAAACCTCCTGAAATAGCTCGAATGACCCAGGTTTTCCAGTCTGGCACACATCCCACAAACCTTACTCTGTCAGCCTTGATTAACACCTCGATTTAGGAATCTAAATTTTAAGAGAAACTCAGCAGCCCTTTTATGTACTGAAGCAGCACAGTTACTAAATCTCATAAACAGGTATAAATAAGATCATTTCTAGTTGAGAACTATAAAAATTTCAAAGTCTCAGTATTTTTCAAATTTATGATTTTAGACATATTAGAAACAATTTGGTTTTACTTTCTTCCTGTTTCATTTTTGTTTGTTTGTTTGTAGGATAGTGAAGTCTTTTGATGTACTAATTTGTATTGTCTCCTGGGAAACTGGGATTGGGTGTGCAATTACAATGTGCTGCCATCTGCTGGTAAGATCATCTGTAGTCAAACTGCAGCTTTTTGGGGCCTGAACAATATTGTCCAGAAATTCTAGAAAGCACTGCTTTAGAATAGGAGAGATATAGGAGATTTGGAAGGGTTTTTTTTCACAAGTACTTCCTTTGACAAAATTTACTGGCAACATGTCACTTTAAAAAGTATTAGAAAATAATGCATTTCTTAGTAATAATTTTTATTGAAATTTAATTATAGGATTTTCAGAATAGTAAGTATTCTGGTCATTTTTTATTCAAATTTAAAATCTTGATAAATGATAAAATAAGATATATTTTTTCCCAGGATTATAGGGGAAAAAGTTACATCATTTATTTTGATTTCCATTTGTGTACAAATTAGAGAAATCACATTGTTTTCAGCTTTTAAAGAAAACATGCTTTTTATAAAAGATATTGTGTTGTGTACTATTTTGAGTGGGGATAGACTATCAATGGTATTTGGACATTTAGTAGGAATACCAGGTCAATAAGACATGTTGAATAGAATAAACTAGGTTCTATCCATGACTAAAAACATGTTTGAAGTAAAATTGAACCTCACTTAGGTGAACTTATTATTTCCTCCCATAGTACACCTGTTTAGGGCTGACTGACTAATCCTTTAAGAAGCTGCTGAACTTCCTCCAAGCTGAAAACCTAATTCTGTTTTAAAAATAGATGTATGTAATCTTATCTTCATATGCGTATTTTACGTGTTTAACAAAAAGGATAATTATTTTTGTAAACCAACGATTTCTTAGGCCCAAACTCCAATTGAGGCTTTGTCTTTTTTTTTTTTAAGGAATCCTGGGAAAATAGTCCATAGGAGTACAGGGTTTGTGGGAAGAGGGATTGGTTTTTGTTTTAACTTTTTTAGATTTCAGTATGGTGTTACTATCTCAGATATGTAAGAATAGTAACTATTCTCTTCTGAACTACAATAATAGCTGTCGATGTAGTAGGATCGTAGTGTAGCATCCTACCCTGTTAGGTAGAGTCCTATCAGAGGGTTTTATCATGGAATTCCTCAGCTTGTCTGAGGAAGCTTGGACTAATCACTTCACCAAACCAGCTAACAAAAATGAAATGAATTATATTGAAAATACATGTCAAAGCGAAATGAACATTATAAGTGTTTTTCAAGCTTCTAATTAATGTTCTGTTATATAAATACTTTATTTTCTTTGAACTCAACTGTTAAACTCAGCATTCAGAAACAATTTTTTGTTTAAATGCTGATGAATAAAGAAAAAAGAGTAATCGTAGGGCGTGGTCCTTTTGATAGACTGTCCATATTTTTCTTCACTGTGGTGTATTTGTTCTTCACTTTTCTTCCACACTTTCCCATAGCAAAGAAGTTAATAGTGCGGATTTCTCAAGCCAGACTGGCTGTTTCTACCATTGCTAGCTTGGGCAGGTTACTCCTTTGTGTCTCCCTTTCTTCATCTGTGAAATAATATCTACCTCACAGGTTTGCGGTGAAGATTCAATGAGGAAATAACTTGCAAATCACTTAGAATACTGTCCGGCGTTTAAGAGGCATCCAAAACCCCCAAATGTTTGCTCATACTTATTCTGCGGGGCCCTCCCCTTTTCTGTTACTGACATCTCTCCCCTCAACCTCCGTGCTCCCAACTCTTGTGTTTCTCTTTATGATTAGGTCAACCAATATTAATACCTTACTCCTTGCTATTGCCTAATCAAATGTTACCCTATTTTAGTCATTTCTTAATGTAAGAGTTGCTTCTCCACGTGGTTTTTAAAGAATACTTTCAACTTCTGTGTCTTGATTAAGTAGACAGATTTTTAAATTTCCTTCCCAGGGCAGTTTCCATTAAATGAGTTTTATTAGTTATGTTTAAAATAAAGGAGAAAAGAATATCTACTTAGTTAATGTAGTGAAACTAAATGATTTGTAATGGTCGAATACCTGCCATCAAGGTATGTCTTCTAGCACTACTTACTGGCTTTGGTGGTGTGTAGGCCAGAACCACTTAACTATGACCGTGGCTCTTATGGATGACCCTGTTACAGCTATTAATTTAAAGTACAACATGGAGTGTCTTGTATTAGGAGGCTATGCTATGTATTGGTGTCAGCAAAATTCATTTACAAATTCTTGCTTATGACCTGTCTCTAAGATGTCTTTAAACACTTCCTTATGCCATTAATAGAAGACATGAGACAAAAGGTGTGACAGGCAGCTGTTTGATCTGGTGAACTTTTTGGTTAAAAACAATGGATATGTGAACTTTCTTGTTGATATTATCTCTAAAACTTTTCCGGTTTATTTTATTGAGCTGATTGTTCTTTTCATGTGAATCTAATTAAGATGTATTCCCTAACTTAATGTATATTTTTTGTTTCCTCTTTGTATTATATATAATATCTTACGGTACTAGTCCTTGCATGAAAGTTTACTTGTGGTTAGGAAAAAATAATTTAGACAGTGAAAAGGATAGTGTCTATCTTTGTTTCACTTGCTTAGTGGGGTTTTTCCCCATCATGAACTCTGTGTTTTTGTAGCTTTTAAAACAAGTACCAGCATTCTCTAAGAAAGAAGCAATATTTTGCATGTTTTATTATATTTATATCTTATATGCTGAGGTGGTTTTTTTTGAGAGAGAAACATATGTTTGGTGAGTTCATATTTCTTGAAATATTACATGATTCTTTATACTGGAATCTAATGAAATAGGACACACCTTTGAAAACCAAAGAGTTAAGGCTATAACAGAGGATAAAAGTGATCAAATGATTAGCCAGGGGCTAATAGAAATTCTGGGAAGAATGACAGATTGTATATTAGAAAGAAATATGATCTCATATTCATTGAAGCTTTTTACAACTAAATATTTAAAAGAAATAATAGAAAATTACTCAAAGAGATGAATGTCTGAAACTTTAGAAATGCATATGGTGTTGGATTAATCCAAGCAAGAAAGACTGATAGGCAGATAATAAATTACATTGTGTAGGAAGTCTGCATTTCTTGTTTTCAAGGTACTTTTGTTTTGTTTTGTTTTGTCTTTTCCTGGCAAGATATATGTAAGTAGCTCTAGGCCAGTTTCAGAAAATTCAGTTCTTGATTTTCATCATCACACCATATGTGTATGATTCTTCAGAATAGATAAAGTATTATAAGCAGAGGCTCTAAATCCTTTAGTAGAGGAAATTAAACCTTCTGTTCTGTGCCAAATTGATAGCATTTTTCCTTATGAGAGTATAGACAATATAGAACAGATTTTCACTTACAATCAATTGTAATGCCCCATAAGGAAAAGACAGTTTGAAGAAATGTATGGTACTTCTGTTGGGGAAAAAGCTATACTTCAACAGCTGTACTTCTGCTGGGGAAAAAGAAATAGTCATAAACTGGAAAATGTGTATATGTACATTTTTATTACAAACAAGTGATTATTTACTTAATTGTTCTAAATTTTACTTTGCCAGAGATACATAGTATTTTATTTTTAAAAATTGAGAGTATATGTTTGTGTGTAAGTATTATATATCTTTGTATAAATTTATACACAAACTAGTATCTATCCTTTTTTCTCCATTAAGTGGTCACAGCACTGTAATAATTGTGGAAAAGTTCAACTACTTTTAAATATGTTGATTGAGAAATACACATTCTTCTTAAACTATTTGAACCTTTTAATCAATTTTCTCCCAGATTTTTGCCATTCAGACTTGGCATTCATTTGTGTTCTTAGTTTTTATAGGTCCAAGGAGAAAGTGAAGTGTTTCCTGAAATATATATATATAAGTAATAAAATTAATCTGCACACAGAGTACACTGTTTATTCTTCATGGACATATTCTTTTTGGCTCTTTTTCAATGTATACTTAATCTCTGGGGGATAGAGAGATTATTACTCTGTTAAACTAAAGTTCTGACTCCAAATCATCTGGGTTTCCTAAGCTTAAACTCAAGTATGTACATATAAATGAGTTCTATTTTCTGTAACCATATTAAAACATTTCCTAGTACGTGATGGAAGGTTTATAGGATTTGTTTTTTGGATTTGTTTTTTTTATAGCTACATCAGAAATAGGATCATTATTAAAAAACTGTAAAAGCTAGTTATTTCTTCTGTCCTGTCAGATAAAATGTGAGAAATAATACTGGTTTCAGGTTTTGATTACATAATAAAGATGAGCCCTGTTAATAAAAAGGAATAAAAGTTGTAAGTTTTGTTACTTTAATATGCTTAATGGTTTTCATTGAATCTTTTGTAATCCGTTTTAGAGGACAATTTAAAATGTAACTTACTATGCATTTTGTTTTTGCTTTATAATAACATTTCCATAATGTGCTTATGTGTTGAGTGGAGAGGAGAGCAGAGAAAGGGAGAGGGAGGGAGTGAGACTTCTTGGAGAGGTCTCTCTAATAAGAAATAATGAAAGTTATTAACTATACTTATTAAACTCCTGTTTCTATATCAGTGGTTGCTAAACTAACCTCTAATGCCTTGAACAGGGGTGATACTTGTAAGATATTTTGCAAAACTTTAAACAAAATTTCTCTTATAAATGGCCTATACTCAAGACCCTTTCTCTTGTTAAACAAAGGATACTTAATGAGCTTACAATTATTCTTCTCTACAAAGTTATTTATTTCCATTCTTGGTATATACTGGGAATGGAGATAAATAACTCCATTTGGAAATATATGTATTTGAGGATAGTGCAATATGAGTTAATCTTCCACGTGTTGTAATAGACCTAATGGATATCTGCGTTTCCGGCTAGATTATTCTTCAATGGTTAACAGTTATAGAATTCTAACAGGAACTCTTTTTATTCTTTTTGCAGCTATGTCATCTTATCTTTTAATTATTAAAACAGAGCTTCCTACTGCTATTTCAGAATTTTTGTCTGGAGACTATAGTGGGTAAGAAAAAATACTTCACATTGTGTCCATTTATTTATTCAATAAATATTTATTAAGTTAATGGGAAGTAAAACAAACATAGGACCTACCATCAAGACACAAATTAGGCAGAGGCAGAGTAGTAACAGAGGTGAAAACACTCAGCTTATGTGTACTGATGCTCCATTATGTACAAAGCACTGTGCTATGAACCCTCTGATGCGCCCAGTGTAATCCTTGCATTCCACAGGGCTGTGATAGGGCTGGACATGTGTATGAGCTAGACCTTGGAGAAGAGTAAAGGAGAAATTTTTGGAGATGTGAAAGATTGGGTGGAGGGTGGAGAAGCCTGAAAGTACTGATAGGAAATGTCTTAAAGGAGGAAGTAGTAATACTGCTGTCACTTCTCAGCTAACCATAGTAATAAAGATAAACCATACTGATAAAATTACAACCGTGCTTGTGTGAGATTCCTATTATAAAGCATGATTTGAAAAAATAAATTATTTTCAGAGACTCGTTTCATTTCTTGTTTTTTAAACAATATTATAAACAATACTAAACCACATTATATCTCCTTTCTCCTTATTTTAAAAACACTGGGTTCTAAAGACTGACTCATCTCTTTTTATGGGGAAAATAACAAATTAATTATACTTTTCACCACAGAGAACAAGAAATTTTGAGAAAAATAAACTTGAAAAGACAATAAATTTTTTTGTCATTAAGTTATTTCACATAATTTCTAAATACCACAAAAAAACCTATCAGACTTTTAGATTTGAATGTTTGGTCGTTTTGCTCCAATATTTGAACTTGCTCTAGATTTCAAGGGCAAGTTTTCAAAATTTAGTTTTTAGCTTTTACAACTTGGCTTCCAAGAAAGAATTCTACTTAGACAACTGCAAATATATATTTATAAGGAAAGTATGTTATACTTTAGATCTGAATATGAACCATCTAAAATGGTTAAAAAAGGTAGGTAGAAGTTCTTAATGATTTTTCATTATTAGAAAATATCATGCTTTTTTATAGTACTTTATAGTCGACAAGGCTTCTACACTCATTATCACATTTGATGCTCCAAGTATCTTGTTTTATCTACAGCTTTAAATAGTTGCTTTTAATTTTTATGCTCCTAGTTTGATAAACAATTCCGATAAGAAATAGCTATGTGAAATTCACTTTTGCACTCATATTGAAGACAACTTCTATTACTCAAAAAATTCTATGTGATAAATTTCTTTTAAAATTTAGAGCTAATATCTTAAGGCAATATGAGATAGAATAAAGAATGTTAGATGAAAAGTAAGGAGGCATGTGTCCTGTCAATTTCATATTCAGTAACCTCAGGAAATTAATTTAACTTCTTTTCACCATATAACTTAATTTTGAGCCTTGGGTTTCTTCACCTGGTGTGATACCAGCATTGCCTTCTTAACCAAAGCCATTGGGATTATCAAATAAAATATTACATGTACATATGCTTTTGTAAGCTTATAGCATAGTGTAAATGTGGAGAATTAAGAAATTCCATAATGAATGTCAATTAGACCTCAATTAAAAAAAGAAAAGAAATTCCAAAAATAATACTAACTTATTTTTTTCTTATTTGCTCTGCTTGCCGGGAAGGTTAGAGTCAAATCTGAAGGTATTGCATAAATTATGTTAATCCTAATAGTTAATACATGTATTTGTTTTTCTTGGTCCTGAATTTGGTGACTTCTATTTACATTTTTAAAAAATTCTTATATGTATTTGTGGAAATAGGAAGGATAAAAAAAAAACATAAAATTTTAGAAATAATAAAGGTAGTATGTGATGGAACTATTAAAACTTAGGTCTTCTTTCTCTAAAAGTGATACTTTTTACCATAGCTTCATTTTAAATCAATCGCCATTTACTTTTTTTTCTGGTTAGTTTAAAAAAATAGTTATCCCATCTCACTCATGTTAGTAGAAAATTGATAAAAATGTCATTTTTACCTGTCATGCATGAATTTTTAAAACTATATACTTAAAAATACTGTGACCAGTTTGTATAATCTCTGTTACGATGTTTTAAAATTACACATTTTTAATAGCTTTATCTTGTTTAAAATGCAATATAATTTGCTTATATTGGTTAGAATATAGATAAATCATTAGTCTTTAAAGCTTAATGCTGTAAAGTAATTAAGAAATTGTATGGTAATTTACTAAACTATGGAAGGCAGTTTATTTCTATATTTTCTAAATAAAGTTACATAGCAATATTTCTTCAATAAGATCAATATCATATTGATATGCTTTTACTTTAGGGTTTTAGTTCCAATGACTTGCACTTAAGATCTTTTAGGTGTGCTAATTTTCTGGGTTGTCTATGAGATTTGATATACCATTGTGAAATATAAACCTTTACAAAGATGTCATCAAAAAGAAACTGTATGTTCATAATATTCTAATTTCAAAAATTACATTTAGAAGTCAGAAATATAATACTTATACCAAACTTTTGTGTGACATCTATATTTTTCATAGAATAACATATTTTAAAAATCTATGGCTTTTAAAATTTGGAAGCTCTCTGTTAACATTTAATGATCTTGTCAGGGGAATATGATTGACACAATTAAGTTGTCTTACATTTGAGTTACAAAATTGATATGAGATGTGAATAAGATCCTAATTCAGAACATATGATACTCTCGTTTCATTCCATTCGTGAATGAAATTAAAGCATCTTATAAATAAATCTGGTTTTCATTAAAATATGGAAAAAAACATCTTGATGCCAAAGCATTTGAAATACAGCTAAGGATTTATACTCTATATTTCATACTTCGAACATTTTTAGCATATAGGATTAAATCCACAGATCAAACAAGTTTTCTAGGAAGTATAAAACTTTTTACCCTAATTCTATTGGCTTAAAGAGAATGTATATTTAGATCACAGTGGGAAAACAAGGGCTCTGTTATTCTTTTTTTCCTCCTTTTAGAAAAAAAATTAAGGTTAGTATATTCTTTTAAAATCTTGATTTATAAAATATATTTATTTAATTTGTACTTTTTGAGATTTCTTTTTACTGGTTTGTATTTCTCAGGCTGGGGTTTTATTTTGTTAGTTTAATCATTTCTGTTCTTTGGAAATTCATTGCCAAACACAAATCATTTGACTGTGACATGCACATAAAATGGAAACTGACTTTACTGTGCATTACTGTGTTTCCTTTAGTGTTGATGAATGGTAAAGAAAGGTACTCTATTTACAATTGGCTTTATTAATATAACTTAATAGGATAAGAAATGATTAATAATAACCAGTAGCCAAGCAGGGATAGAGAAATTATGTTTTGAATACAGTTCTTTTCATATTAGGAACTTAAAGTTCAATCCTGTGAAGAAGAAAGTACATTCTAGAGAAAAATGAGGTGGTATCTGAAAAATACCGTAAACTCTGACTATGCAAGAGAGTATTTCCATTGCTTCTATCTCTAAGGTCACACTTATCCTTTTGCAGATTTTACCAACATATAAAATGAATTTGTTGAATCAGATAATCTGTGAGGTCTCTTCAGCTCTAATGTGCCATAGCTCTGTGATTCTGAGTTGCTAATGGGAGAAGGTAACCTTATCTTCAGACCCACAGTTCAATGTTTTGGGCAGTCATGTGGCCTTCTATGGACCTGAGCAAATTGTGATCTGAAATAGTATAGCATCGTAAAGTATAATATAACAGTGTAAGTTAGAAAGTTCAGGATTTCCAAGTGTGCCCGTTCTTACGCCAGAGAGAGGAGTGAGTCTGGTCCTGGGGGTTAACATGCTGCTCCCTTCGCACACCTCTCTCTACCTTCATGACAGCAGGGGCAGCAGAGCTAACAGATGGAATCTGCTTGGTGCTCCTTGGGGCCCTTTTTCTCCTGGCGCTGCAACTGTCTGGGTCTGATATTGGGTCCCAGAGGGAAGATTTCAGGCATAGAGCACTGGGTTTTTGCCAGTTTAAGAAGTTGAGTTGCTAGGTGTCTCTCGATGAGGGATATTTTGAAGTTCTTGTTCTGATACTTATTTCAGGGCTGGAATGTGAACGTGCCGAGTGTCATTTTGTATTGTTAGTATGTGTACTTTCAGGACCTCCTACGCACCAGGAATTGAGGGGCATACACATATGCAGAGAACACCGTCAGACCTAGAAATACTTGTACATAGGTTTTACTTTCTGGTATATGCATTTTCTAAGACATAAATTGGGGTGGAGAAAGGAAAAGTGATCATGGTGCTATTTCTGCTGCTGTTCCTTCTTCTGTTCTGTCAGAGTGAGTTGTCAAGCACCCAATAGTGCCCATTAAAGATATATTAGAGAGGACTTCCTCATAAACCAGCGTGTAAAAAGAGACACAGTGAATCATAAAGTCCATGTTAGAAGTCAGAGGTTGAGACCATGTAGAGGAAAACCTTTTCTTCCTTCCTTTTCTTTTTTCTTTTCTTTTCTTTTTTCTGTTCTGTTCTGTTCTATTCTGCTCTCCTCTCCTTCCTCTCTCCTCTCCTATTTTCTCTCTCTTTTTATAATTGAGATATAATTGACATGTAACATTGTGTAAGTTTAAGGTATACAGTGTGTTGGTTGGATACACATATATTTGCAGTACGATTACCACAGTGTTAGCTAACACCTCCAATGTGTCACATAATTATTTCTTTTTTGACCAATATCTTCTCGGTTCCCCTGACCCCCAGCTCCTAGTAATCACCATTTTACTCTGTTTCTAAGAGTTAGGGTGTTTTAGATACCACATATAAATGATATACATCTTTTTCTTATCTCACTTTAAGTATAATGCCATCAAGGTCCATCCATGTTGTCACAAATGGCAGGATTTCCTTCCTTCTCCTGGCTAAGTAATATTTCATTATATATATATACATATATATGTATATATATGTACATGTATACACATATAATTTCATTATATATAATATTTCATTATATATAATATTTCCATGTATAGCACATCTTTATCCATTCATCCACTGATAGACACCTAGGTTGTTTCCATATCTTGGCTATTGTGAATAATGCAGCAGTAAACATGGGAGTGCAGATATCTTTTCTATATCCTGTTTTTATTTTCTTTGGATACATGCCCAGAAGTGAGATTGCTCGATCATATGGTAATTCAATTTTTAATTTTTTGAGGAACCTCCATGCTGTTCTCCATAGTGGCTGAACCAGTTCACATTTCCACCAACAGTACACAGGGTTCCTTTTCTCCACGTCCTTGCCAACATTTGTTATTGCTTGTCTTTTTGCTGATACCCATACTAACAGGTGTGAAGTGTTATCTCATTGTGGTTTTGATTTGTATTTCTCTGATGATAGGTGATATTGAGCCTCTTTTCATGTACCTGTCGGCCATTGGTATGTCTTCTTTGGAAAAATGTCTATTCGTTTTCTTTGCCTATTTTTAAAATGGATTTTTTGATTTTTTGCTATCAAGTCGTATTGGTTCTTTATACGTTTTGGATATTAACCCCTCATTAGATAATGTGGTTCGCAAATATTTTCTCTCATTCTATAGATTGCCACTTCATTTGTTGATTGTTTCTTTTTCTGTGCGAGGGTTTTTAGTTTGATGTAATGCCACTTAGAATTGTTTTTGTTGCTTGTGCTTTTGATATCCTTTGCCTGAGGCAGGAAGTGTGATGCCTCCAGCTTTGCTTTCTTTCCACGATTGCTTTAGCTATTCAAGGTCTTTTGTGATTCCTTACAAATTTTAGTATTGTTTGTTCTATTTCTATATTTAAAAAAAGTCATTGTAATCTTGATAGGGATTTCATTGAATCTGTAGATGGCTTTGGTAGTGCAGCTGGATATTTTAACAACGTTAATTCTTCTGATCCATGAACACAAATGGGATATCTTTCCATTTATTTGTGTCTTCTTCAATTTCTTTCATTAAAGTCTTATCATTTTCAGTGTACAAAACTTTTACTTCTCTAGTTAAATTTATTTCTAAGTATTTTGTTGTTTTTGTTGCTATTGGGAATGAGATCGTTTTCTTTTTCAGATATTTCATTGTTAATGCATAGAAACATAATTGATTTCTGTATGTTGATTTTGTATCCTGCAGCTTTACTAAATTTGTAGTTTAGTTCTAACAGTGTTTTGGTTAAGGCTTTAGGATTTTCTGTATATAAGATTATATGATCTGCAAATAAAAACAGATGTGTTTCCTTTCCAATTTGGATGCCCCCTTTTTTTTAACCTTGCCTGATTGCTTTAGCTAGGACTTTCAGAATCATCCTTGCATCCCAGGAATAAATCCCACTTGATCACAGTGTATGATCCCTTTGATGTGCTATTGAATTTGGCTTGCTGATATTTTGTTGAGAATTTTTACATCTATATTTATCAGAGATATTCGTCTGTAGTTTTCTCTTTTTGTAGTGTTCTTATCTGGCTTTAGTACTAGGATATGCTGGCTTTGTAAAATGAGTTTGGAAGTGTTCCTTCCTCTTCTTTTTTTTTTTTTTTTTTGGAGTTTGAAAAGAATTGACATTAATTCTTTAAATGATTGATAGAATTCACTAGTAAAACCATCTGTTCCTGGGCTTTTCTTTTGGGAGGAGGTTTTTGATTACTAATTCAATCTCCTTACTCATTATTGATCTGTTCATATTTTCTATTTCTTTATGATTTAGTGTTGGTATGTTGTGTGTTTCTAGGAATTTATCCATTTTCTTAATTTAACATGGCAGTGGGAGACTTTGGTTACTTGGTAAAGAAAGAGAATGCATTATTTCCAACTAAGAATTCTGAGAACATCTACCAAATTATTTGAAAAAAGTAATCCATATTGTCTTTAATGCTCCCAGCTCCAAAATTAGCGTGAATTCTACTTCGTTATTGTTGTGCCTCTGTATATATGTTTCCATGTAAAAATATGACAGCCATATTATAGAAAATTAAGAAAGCAATAAAAATTATACATAATGCGATCTCTTACCTAATCACTGTTGTCATTTTATTTCCTTTGAATTTTGCCTAAAGAGCTTTATAAGAACATAATTAATAATCTTGTATTTTATGTTTCTATTATTAAGATATTCTATTTTGCTAAGTTGTCTTTTTTAAAGCTGCATAATATTCCACTGGGTGTGCTGTTATTGATCTAAATATTTTCTATTGTCGGAAGAATAGGATTTCCCCCCTACTAAATATTATAATAATGTTATATTCACAGCTTTATGCACATAGAATTCTTTATATTTTAAATTGTTTTCTTAAAGTAAATTACCACATTTTATTGCTCTTGCTACATATTATTAATGTTTTTCCAGAAGGTAGTGCTAGATTGACAAGATCACTAACAACATGTGAAGGACCGGTTTTGCCATATTCTCAAATATTATGTTTACAATACTTTAACTAGTTTAATTTAAATAGCCTCATTGTTTATTTCTTTAATTGGCACCGAAGGTTGGATTTTTCTTCAAGTGTAGGCGTCATTCTTTCATGAATTGTTTGTCCTTTACATACTGACATCTTTACTGTTAAAGTCTTGCGAAATTAACTTTTAAACACTTTTATACAGGTATTTTATATTGAAAAATTGAAATCATATATATACAAACAAGGAGAAAATAAAATTGCTCATATTGCTATCACATAAGAAGTATCCACTTTTGGTATTTTAAGTATATCCTTATTTCTTATATGTGCAGTGAGTTTTTTTTTTTTTTTAAATAATCCAATATATCATTTCACTTTTAACCTACCTTTTCTCATTCAATATTCTAATACCTTTATGTGAAAATTTTAATATTTTTTTTCTTGGTAATCCATGCCCTTTCCTGAAAATTTGAAAAGTGTGGAAAACTATAAAGAAGAAAATTCACCCATCATTCTACCACGCAGAGATAATGGCTATCAGTTTATTGTTGTTTCTTTCCATTTTTAATCAATCTATATTTTTCCTCAAAATTGCTATTATGGTGTATATATTTATGATGTTTACTGAATATTCATATTATTTTACATACAAATCGTTCTTTTTATCATTGTCCCATGGTTTCATAATTTATTTTTAAATTGTCATGGTTTTAGATGTTAGTTTCCAATATTCAATAGATATCTTTCAATAAACATCTTTTCAATAAACATCTTTTTTCCAAAATTTTTATTCTTGTTGCTGATTGTTTTTTTAATAGTCTTTTGTAAGTGTTAAATATTTGAAGGCTCTCAATAGCATTTGTAAAATTGCTTTTTAGAAAGGTAATATTCACAGTTGTTACTTTCACCAGTTTTGTGCACACATCATCACTCCTCACCAGCCTTGACTATTATCTTAGTATTTGCTGATTTGGTAGTTGAAAAATAGCATCTCATTGTTTTGATACATGCTTAAATGTAAATTAATTAATACAAATATTAAGATCCCACAAGAATATATTTTAACAAAAGAAAGTAGGTTTTTTGTAATGGTGTGTGTGTGTACACACATGCTGGAGTCCTGTGCCTAAAACAGAACTATTTTTTTTTCTAATAGGTCTTGGTATCTTGATGGACAAACACTACTAATAATCATTTGTGTTGTCGTTGTGTTCCCTCTTGCACTTCTTCCTAAAATAGGTAAGTCTTTACAGAAGAGGACATTATTAGTTTAACAGAAAGAAAAAAGAAAGAAGGAAAATAATCTTAAGGGGCTTTGAAAGTTCACAGTACCACATTTTTAGCAGAAGGACGGTGGTTATGCGTAATTTTGAACTTGGACTTATTTTAGGTTGTTCAGCCTTCAGCCCTGTCTAGTTAACCTATTACTTGGTTCGCAGTAGTATTTTGTCTGCCCCACTAAAATAAAATCTTTACAGCGGAACATTAAAGAGCAGCCTTTCCTTACAGTATACCATTAGTGGTAAGCCAGTTCCAATTCTGCTGTACAGAGCTACATAAATGATCTGTGACAGATAGTTGGAATGTTGTTATTCTCAGCCCTAAGCCCCAGATACCAAGCACTGTAATAGAAAACATGCCCAAGATGTATAGCTTTAGCTGTACGTTAGGATCATTTTCCTTATAAATTGCTCTTTATTTTACTGTTATTTTACAGGCTTTCTTGGCTACACAAGTAGTTTATCATTTTTCTTTATGGTGTTCTTTGCTCTTGTGGTAAGTTTAAAATATAGTGTGTTGCTTATCTACTCACTAAAATTGAACTCATTGTGTTAATGTCTTTTTTCTTTCAACTCTTGTTTTGTTTCGGGGAGGTATCCCATTTTATTTCAGTGTGTTATTAAAAGCGCTTTTGTTCCACAAAGTTATTTCCTTCATTTTAACTGTTTTGAAGAGGCTTAGCTAGAGCAGCATTTAAATTGGGTATCTCTTGTGGTTAACTAGAGAGAAGAGCACACCAATTTCTATTAAAACCTTAGATGGAGTATAATTTTTTTATATAGGTAGTATACCACATTATTTCTGTGCAGTACTAGTACTGTGTGTGTATACGTGTGCATATGTGTGTATATGTGTACTCAAGCATGAAAATCAGGCTGGTTCTATTCTTTAAAATTGGTTTAATACTAGTCATCTTAATTTTGAAACTTTGTTCCATTAATGAAAGCAGAGCTTTTGTAAGGGTTTAACTGTTGAGAACTAGTAGGAATTGGAGTATTTGAATTCTCTCTGGTCTGCTTTATTCAGTATAGATAAGTGCTTATAAAAAGACTATTGCAAAGAAATATTTTTCTTTACATGTGGAATGTTTTTTCTTATTTTTTAAAAATTAGCTTATTTTTATTATAACAGGAAAATATCAGATGGTAAATTTAATTTATTTGAATTTATTTCCTTTTAATTTTCCAAAACCAGATTTTAACACTGCAGATAGTATCTTAGTGTGAAAATTTGCAAAAAATCATTTTCCTCTTTGTATAGCAGTTTATTCCATAGTGTCTGTCATACCTTATGTAGGACTGAATATTTTAAATTTGCCAAAAGGATACATATCTAAATGGCTTGATTAAACTCTTAAAATTATAAACTTGATTAAACTTTGTTTATAAGAAATAAATAAAAGAAAAATGCCACCCAGAAGAGCAAGGTAATACATCAGTAGTTAAACCATATTATAGAGCCAGATTTCCGTGTTATCAAAACAATCTAGGATATATTTAACTTAGGCTAAACTCTCTTCTGGGATAAAAGGATAAAACGACATTAGATTATTTAAATGAAGTGGAAGTGACACTGATTACAATGTACAGAAATAGTATAATGAGTGTTCTTAAAACTAAAAATACTTAACTGTTTACATTTAATCATTTGTTGAGTTTATCAACATTAAAATCATTGCCTCTCCCTCAAATTGTCTGACTTGTCTCTTACCAATAAGTGAATTGAACATATACTTTCCTTTGGATTTTTTTCTTTCAATTTTATTGGGATGTAATTGACATACAACACTGTGTAAATTTAAGGTGTATAGCGTAATGACTTGACATATATATTATGAAATGATTACCACAATAAGTTTACTTGACATCGATGAATATATATGTTTTAGCCCCCACAATGAAGAGGGGAGCAACAAATATTTTCATCATAATTTGATTGTTATGATGCATTGACATGTTAGAGTGGCCTGTGTATGCAAATGAACATATGGATGTTAAAGAGAATCAGTATAGATAACAGTGAATTTTTTCTTCACAGATAATTGGCAATCCAAGCATTGCATAAGTAGAAATTTGGTTTTTATAGCTAATAGTTTGAAGCAGGTGAAATGTATATACAATATGTCTATTGTATATAGTTTTCACAGTATTCATTTCTGTCATTGCAGATACTCTTTAATTCGATGCAGGTTTCTGCTATAGCAGTCATATGGAAGTAATACCCTTATTCTGCATTTACTGTAATGCTTTACAAACCATCTGCTCAGATTTTTACCTGTGAGCACAATTTAACTTTGGACTACCATGGGACAATGAAGAAACACTGTATACTTTTTTTTTAATGCTCTTTTTAATTGACATATTTATTTTAGAGTTTCCAAGTATTAGGTTTTGAAATAAATAGTGACTGGGGAAGGATGCATGTCTATATTAACCCAGATTTTTTTGACAGATGCCAATTTTTTCATTGATTATTTTTGTCAGTGTTTGTTTGTAAATCTGTATAACATTTGTATTACATTAAAAAAAATTCAGAAAACTATTGTTTTTTAAAATTACACTCTACAAATAATGCAAATCAAAACCTATACTCTTATCTGTTGTCTCAGATACTTACTTTGCATAAAAATTTTTAACATAATTTTTGCCTCCTCTGAAATATCTAAAATTAAAAAAAATAAATTTTATTTTAGCAGTGGCTCAGAATGATGGTAACCAGATGGACTTACCTTTTCTGGTCCATTTTAGAACACAAATGTATTTCCTTTCCTTCCAAAAGTTCTGTCTTGAGTACAGATTAGTATTCTAAGTAATATTTTAATGAGTCAGTAATCAGAATAGAGAACTATTTGAATGGATTTTAGTCAGAAGCTTTCCTTCTACTGAGCACTATCCTAGGCATCATGGAGTTGTGGGAGTTTAACCTGGACATAACTCTTAAGGATCTGTCAATTTAGTATGCGAGATAAGGTGAATTTATTAGGAAAAATTAGAGAACAATATAGGCAATACATAATTAAGTATTGATTACATACATGATTAAGAATTATAAGAGTTGAGAGAAGGATCACAGAGCCAAGTAAACGAAGACTGTGGAAGGAAATAAAACTTGAGCTGAACATTAAAAGTTGGGAAAGACTAGGTGCAGAGAGAATAGAGGGCCTTTGTGCAAATGCACAGTATTTTTAATACTTATTCATCTTTTCCCTTTGTCTTTCTAACCCCTGGAGTTATCTTCTTACCATTCTGTCTTCGCCCTGAGCAAGGACTCCCTGTTACTATTTGTTGTTGGGTATCTTTCCATTCCTGTTCTGTACTTCTGCTTTATAGGACATCATTTCTCTCCACCCCAATCCACCATGTAGGCTTGGGGTCAGAATGTATCTCTGCAGAGAAATTTTAGCTGCAGTAACTGAATTTTATGTTAATATAAAATCAGCTTGCTAATGATATTTTTTAATTAATGAAAAAATGATTTATTGCATTTTGGAGCATTGTTTTAAAATATTTTGAATTGCAAGCCTAGTAATCACAGCTGATAAAATAAATGAGGTAGCTCACATAGCAGCATTATCACAGTACCTGGTACACAAGTGCTCAATAAATGGTTGTTGCTGCCACCACCACTGTTAGGGGAAATGTGAGACACCAAACTTGGAGCAGGGCTGAAGAGAGAGACCAGTAACAGCTTTGCTTCTCCAGCTTCTACCCTACCCCATCCTCATCCTTCTTTTTTTCATTGAAAACAAATTAGAAAATGAAAAAGATGGTGGGATTATTACCGTTTATTTTTTTTGCTTCCTCTCGGTAAGTTGACCATTTGGTTTTATTACATATTGAACGCTTATCTAGAAATGTCAAAGCAGTTTGCCTAGTTTATCCTTATAATTTCCTTTTTCCCCCCTAGATGAGGGTTTTAATTAAGAGTCATTCTTTAGTTCACACATTAACTTAATCCTAAAAGTATATGTTTTCCTTAGATTTGTTTTACCACTATATAAAAATCTTGGTGAATTAGTCTAAATCCCAAACTAGATAAATACCAAATAGGGATAGGAATAGGAACAGTACTTACTTATCGGTCTCCTGCAGAGTACAAATGCTTCCTTTATTCTCCCCTGCCCGTCTTTACCCTGGGTTTCAGCCTGGAGCAAATATTTACAGAGTAATTATGTGCCCTGAAACAACCACAACAATGGCGATGTTGACACAACCACAACTGTAGGTCTAGGAACAAGATGGCCACAATTAAGAGTAAAATCCTGAAACATTTTCATTGATTGTTTCTGGGAAATAGCATCCCCCTGGATTTCTTTTAATTGTTTTTTTTTCTTATTTTATTTTTAACAGCTGGAGTTCCCTAGCTATGTGCCGTTATTCTTATTCACATTCACTGAAAGTAATAGAAGTCTAAAAGCAAGAGGGATAGTAGTTATACATCAGAAATCTGTGCTCACCCCTTGCATAAGGTCTCTATTTATTTCTGCCTGTGGCCATTTCCATTAATATTTCTCTATCTGCTACTGATGCCAGGTCCCCAAATAAGCATACTTTTGTACCATTGTCACTAAAGACATGATGTTTCTTTTTGAGTTGCACTTTTTTTTTAATGCCTTGATGCTATTGGAATTTTGAAAGTTGACATAAGAGTGCTCTCAGTCTTTAATGGGGGGAGATCACCTCTAAACGGATATTCGGTCCCACACTTCACCCTCGTCATAGGTGACCCCAATCTAACTGGGGAAAATCATCTGAGCAAAGAATCTTCTGTTGGCTAGTATTTTATTTGGCCTGGCATTAGATTAATTGAAATAATACTGACCTATTTGAAATCATTTTCTTGCCATGAATTTTATAAGAAATAATCTGAGTGCTGATTCTACTTATTTTTACAGATAATAATTAAAAAGTGGTCCATCCCTTGTCCTCTGACATTAAATTGTATAGAGCAAAACTTACAGGTAATAGTTTCTATTTTCCTTTCAGTTTCTTCCTTTTCATTTTAAGCTAAAAAGAAAAAAAATAAAATTAATAATGACTTTTCCCTTAATAAATGAAAAAGTAATGACTGTATTGCATTTTGGAACTTTGTTTTGAAATATTTTTATTTGAAAGCTCAGGAATAATAAATTCATCATGTTTGTTGATGTATTCTGACTTTTAATGATGGTTGGTTTCTCTTTTCCCCCTCAATCCTCTTAAACAGATTTCAAATGCTACAGATGATTGTAAACCAAAGCTCTTTCATTTCTCCAAAGAGGTGTGTAAGTTATTAACAGATACTTTTGGTTGATTTTTCACATTTCAAGTTTTAAGAGATTTGTGTAACAGGGTCTCTTAGGTCTTTGTACCTGTAACTAATTAATTTTCATGAAAGTGCTAAGTATAGGGTTGCCTACCAGAAGAATAATATTATTTAACACAGGGTGGCCCATTATGAAACAGCCACCTTTTTTTTTCCTTTTTTTTTTTGGCGTGCCTTTAAATGGAGCCTGTTTTAAATGGGCCACTGCCTAAAAGAACAGATTTACTAAATGTCTGGTCTGGCCAATAAGGTCCTCTGTGGATACAGACTTCCTGTTGCCCTCTGGACTTGTAAAGCTAAATAGCCAATTATGTCAAAAACTCCTCCCTTGTGAGTAGAACCTTGGTCTGTAGCTAAACAGCCTCATCATTGGACCAGCAATTGAGCACTGCCAGTATGTCTTCTGGCTGACATTCTAAAGTTGAAATTTATGATGCCTGCAGTGGAGACTGCATGACCAAGCCCTCTTGCCTTCTCTGAGAGCTCTAGGATACTGGAAATGCTTGCAAGGACCCCTGAGCATTCAGGTGATCTCTACTTTGCCATTCTAGAAGAGCTAGAAGTCTTCCCCGTTGCTGCAGGTTTCTTCATCTACAGTTTTTGATTTTACTGAAATGCAGGTTCCAGATACTAGAAGCCCCTCCACTCATGTCCAACTCTATTATTGTAGCATGTCAGTGTGGGAACTCCGTCATGCAGAATTTTCCTTTTTATTCCCAGTTTTTACATGAGAAATGCCTCTCTGGACCCACAAGGGAGGTTACACATCTTTTACATGGTAAAGGCCTCCATGCGTCTTAAAGATCTAGGTAGGGTAATTGACAAGCCAGGAAATTGAGCACTATATGAAAGAGAATTTGTGAATTAACTCTTATTCCCCTAATCCAACCTCAGGAAACACTATAGCTTTCCCTCCTCCCGGTTCCTTTCAGATATTTTAGGAGGTATTATATTCCAAGATAGGTGTTCAGTCATCTGGAACTTCTTTTGCCAAAGAGTCTAAAGTTAAAGGATATGTTTTTAGAGTAAAGAAAAGAAAGTAAATCACCACCATCCATTTTGTAAAGACAGTATTTTCATTTAGATGGTAACTTTTGTTTGCCTTGTAACTATCCCTGGCTCTTAAGTATTCTAATTAAAAAGAAAAAAACAAGTTTGTGTATTCTAGTGGATCCCTAAGAATTTGTCAGTCTGAAATAAATCAGGTTCATTTTCATTGAAAGAGACCTTAGTCAAAGATGCTAAGATGTGATTAATACTTTCAGTATTCCTTAGATTAAATTGGTGATATTCCCTTGGATTGAGTTGATGAAAGAGGTTCAAAAGCATTAATGATTATTGCTGCCTAGGGTAATAAGTTATATTTAAGTTTCCTAATGCATAAAGAAAAATTGAGAATTACAATGCGATTTCTAAAATGTTATTATTTTGAATCTTACCTAAATATTATTTATCTCACTTAAGTTATTTTTATCATACTCAAATAATGTAGAAGCAGCCGTGATTATAGTGTAAGTAACGTGCTGTAGAAGCCAGACAAGAAATACCTAACTAGTACAGGCAATCCATCTATCAAGGAAAACGTTTGCTGGTGCCCATAATTGTGTCTATCCAAAAACAACAGCAACAACAACCACCTTATTTTATAGACATGATTTCTAAAAAAGGAAATAAATTCAACCAAATTGATTTTTTAATGAAAAACTGAGCTTATTCTCAAATGCAGTAGTGGTTTCAATAGAGTTACATTTAATAATTTTGTCTTTTAAAATTTTTTTCAGAGTGCTTATGCCGTACCAACCATGGCTTTTTCATTTCTCTGCCATACCTCAATATTGCCCGTATACTGTGAACTCCAGAGGTACTATAGAAACCTGGAATATTTTAAATGTATTAAGTATGTCTTTTTACTTCTAAGGCTTTGATATCGAATGACATTCTTCTTTATGAATCCTTCTCTCCCTCACTGGATTCTAAGTGTTAGTTTAAAACAAAACGAAACAGAGAGTGAGTTCTATCCAAGTTGAAAATGTTTCCTGGAAGCATAATCTTTGTGCAGTAATTTCAAATCAGGAATTCTAGTGTGTTATTAATGAAATAGATCTTGAATGATTAAGGAGTCCTCTTGACTATGTTGGTAGATATTTGCTTCTATAGATATAATTCATTTCACTGATTCTACTCTTGCCATTTTTTGTCTTTTAGTCCTTCAAAGAAAAGAATGCAGAATGTAACCAATACAGCAATTGCTTTAAGTTTCCTCATTTATTTTATATCTGCACTCTTTGGGTACCTCACTTTTTATGGTAAGTATATTATTTAATTATAGATGACAAAAGAAATTGTTCTATAGTTGATCTCACACTTGACTGTGGGCTTTGTTTCTGCCTTTCATTAGTAAGTTAATTTGCTCAGGCAGCCAGAATTAACTGCATTACCATGGTGGATCTACAGGCCTTAAAGAATTGATATGCTTTCTCTTATAAAGGTAGATCAAGTTCAAGATTAATAACTTTATATGAAAATCTTCTTGAACATCTGATTAAAATCTCAGGCTTAAGGACGTTGATATCTTTCTACAAGAAAAAAATGTGCAATACTGATTTTATTTTTAAAAATATTTTAGAATAAATTTTATTTTTGATACATTAGACTCTAGTTCAGCAGTTTGGGAAGTTGGGAGAATAAGTCATCTTCACTGCAAAAGAACAAGTTGAGAATGGAAAAGGTTTTATGCTGGACTATCGCAGTACATGTAGAAGACAGAGATCTCTGCCTTCAGCCTTAATCCACACAATCCATCGATGCGCATTATGTGACGCACTGTGACCTTTCTCCTTATGTTTTTTTAAAGGATTCTTTTAAATTTATAAAATACAAGTAAATTTTTTTTTACTTATTTTTGAAAAATTGTCTTCTTGATATGTTTTTTTTTCTCTTCTGATAAGAACCTCAAGAAAAAATAAAACCTAAAAAAGTCTAGAATAAGAAAAAACTGTAAGCTATGTTGTTTAGTTTGCAAACAAATACATTATAACAAATTATACTCAATTTGTCAAACTCTTGAATACACTTTTCAGTTTATGAATGCTTTTATAACAACTCCAAGTAAATGGCTGTTACTATTTTGGTGAGAGCTGTTCCAACTCTGATTTCACGGCCGATGCCTTGTTTTAGGTTTTAGACACCCATGGTGACTTATAATGGCACTTTGTTTATCTCTCAGAGTTTGTCCACATCTGGCTCCTTTTGGGACAAATTTACATGCACAGTTACCTTTCCTAAACCTGGTAGAAAGAGCATAGATTTTGAAATCCAACAAGTATGGTTTAAATAACTACTGTGCTCCAACCAGCTATGAGACCTTGAACAGGATACTTGCAGTGCCTTCATCTCCTAATCTGTAACACAGGAATAACTGCATAGAGTTGTATCAAGGAGGAAATCGATTATATGTAAAATGCCTATTATAGTATTTGTCACATCGCAGTCTTCCACAAAGAGCTACTGCTGATGGTATGTTACTATTATTATTATCATTATTATTATAATTATTTCATAATTACAGGTGCTCTATTTTTCAGCTCTGTACTTCTTACTATCTTTAATGAAATTTAATTTAAATATGGTAACTGTTCAGTATATGTGGTGAGTATTATCTTGGAGTTTTCAGTGTGTGAGAAAATTATAATTGCTCTGCATAGTCCTTTTCTTGCTATCTCTATATTATTTCAACCGTTATAAAGACCATGTATTAATCTAAATTTGCTATTGCACTTCTATACTGGTGTAGGATAGGAGTGGTAGCGCTCTGTGTACACTCTCAGGAAAAGCATTATTTCCAACATGAGCATGGTACCCTGCTGCATACATGACAAAGAAAGTTAAAACAGATTGTTAAACTTTTGATCATCTCTAATGAAACAAAATTCTTGAAATACAAAGCTCTATTTTTGGTTGTTGGGTTTGTTAGTTTTTGTACAAACTTGAGCTCAGTCAGACTTTTTTTTTATATCAATAAGATACTATGGTAGGGTCTCCATTGGGATTCAGCAAAAACAGTATAACAAGAAACCTCAGCTGGCCTATGGCTTTCCAGGATAGCTGAGAAATAGTTATATAAATTATCGTGAGCTGCTTAGGAGCTGTATTAAATTGTAAGACGGCTTAGATCGAAAGGGAGGTGGAGGAAGGATAGATACTAATACAGTTATTGAGCTAACATTTGTTATACAAGTGCCAGGTATTTATTTACAGTGCCTAGCTTAATCCTTACAACAACTCTGCAAGTCTAGGTTCATCTAAGTTGAGTAATTTGGCCAGATACCTGCAACTAATGAATAATAAGTTGGGATTTGAATCCAATTCTGACTCTCTCTGAAGTCAATGCCTTTATTACTGTGCTGCCTCCTCAGGAATTAATAGATTCCAGATTTCTGTCGTTCTAAGTTTTTGTGAGGTTTTGGAAAAACCTGGCTTGCTATAGCTCCATGCATATCCCTGTCTGTCTGTCTGTCTGTCTGTCTGTCTGTCTGTCTGTCTGTCTGTCTATCTGTCTATCTACCTACCTACCTAGGTAGATAGATAGATAAAGAAAGGAAAGAAATTTCTTCTCCAAAGACAGAAGATTGAGATAGTGATTTGCAATTCACACTGGCTTTTTTGGGGGGTGAGGGGTGAGGTGTTAATCATAACCATGGAAAATCTTTTATGGTATATTTCTTATATGAACAATAGTAGCTCTAATTCTATGGAAAGAAAAAAATTGCTAATTGAGTCTGAGACCTTAATCAAAAAGGCTTATTGCAAATTAACGCCTTCAACTGATTTTATAGATGAACAGCTACAGCCTAAAGAGGTGAAGTAACCTGTTACAATTGATGACAGGTCTCCTGTATTAATCCAGTGATCTTTCCACTGCTCTGTGGTAATCTTTATAAACTTCGTACCCAGTTTGATAATGGGTGTTAAACAGGACAGCCTCCTGACTACAATAGCAGATACAACTTGCAGAAATCGCCTCCAGGTCCTTACTGAGATTTGTAGAGATTTGTCTGAATCCAGAGAAGTGTATTGTACTCTATTCCTTACATATGTTAAGACTCAGCTAAGAACACAGAACTGACTGGTTTAGGAGGAAAGTTTTAATCCTGGGAGAATAGAAAGTAGACATGTAACATATTTTGAATATGTAATAAATCTAGTTCTTCAGGCTTCTCGAGCTGTTTGGGATCCTTTCATCCAGTGTTCTCAAAGCTTAGTTAATACTTAAATTTTATCAGATTAAAGGGACCTGTATGTACCTGGATTACTAATATTGGCTCTGATTACAGATGTTAAAGCATTATAAGGTGAGGAAAAAAAGGCATTCCTCTGGTGATCCAGGCCAGTTCCCAGATGTTGCATAATTACCAAACCATTTTAAAATCTATGAGGTTGTTATGTAATAAGTGTTAATAGCTCATTTTTCTAATTCAGAAAATGGAAATAAAATAGTTTACCATATTTCTCCTAAACTCACAAGTTTCTCACAGATTTGGGAATATAATCTAGCTTTAATCTCCTACTTAGTCTATAGTCCCACATTGTGTAAAGTATGTCTTTGATAATTTAGACCATTTCTCTCTCATTTCCATTATCTCTAGTCTAGTTCAGATTCTCATTACCTCTCACTAGGCTTCTAACTGTTTTTTCTGTTTTGAGTCTCTTTTTCTTCCAAACTGCCCTCTTGCTTAATTCAGATTATAATATTACCATTCTTCATAGGTCATTGCATCTCTGTGGCCTACCAGACTGAGTCCAAACCCTGCGAAGAGTTCCATTGCTGGGTCTTAAATGCCTTTCCAGCCTCATCACCCACTACTCTGTGCTACAGCATACTCTGTTTCAGCCACTGTAGTCTTGCCGGACTACTCATTTTCTCAGATGCATATTCTCTCTACTACTTCAGGGCATCTGCCTGTGCTGGTTCTTCTTAGAGAGAATCTCTTCGCCCACATCTTTCAGTCTCAGCACACATACCTTAACTCACTTAATGCTCTCAGTAACTCTGTAGGTCAATATATTATTGTTTCCATTTTACAGATGTAAGAACTGAGAGACTCAGAGAAGTTAAGTTGCTTTTAAGTAGTAAGGTTTGAACATTAGTCCAGAATTCAAGCCCCCTACCATCTTGCTGCCCACTGGGCTTCCTTCTTGCTTATCCCAAAGCCATAGTTGTCTTTTGCTGTTCAGAATCACCATAGCTCTTTATTTAGACCTCCTTCTGCCACTTAAGTGTATCTGTGTTTATATACTATTATATCAGTGTGTATTCACCTTATCTCCCCCTTTAAATTTTAAGATCCTTGAAAACAGAGCATTTCCTCCAAAGCATCTTTTTCCAAATGTATACTCCCAAATCCAAAAAGCACCATTCTTTTAAAAGTGTAAACTGATCTTTCTGTACAGGCAATGATAAGCAATGTTCTTGAATTCCCTCACTCTTATACCCCTCGTCGGCTTGGAGTATGGAAGACATTGTGAGAATGGAAGAGCACCTCAGAGCAAATCATGGTCAGCTCGTACAAACTGCCACTGACTATCACATTGGCTTGCTAAGTGAGCCATTGCCCTAAAACTGCGTTCTCTTTTATGAAAGGTGAATTTATAGATGAAATGTTGATGAAGAAGGTAACGTGTGTACAATTCTAGAAAACATGTGGTATTAAGGAAAAGGTATTAGCCTTGGCACCGGATAAATTTGGGTGTACAGCTCTGCCAGCTCTGCCCCTTTGTGTTGCGTGATCCTAGGCAAGTCCTTTAGTATTTTTTAGCCTGGCCACCTATCTTATAATACTGTTATCATATGGACCAAATTCAGTAGTACATGTGAAAACACTTTACATAATGAAATAAATGTTCAAAACCTTCATATTATGGTAAAATTCTATAGAGATTATTTTTATACATGTTTTATTGTTGTAATTTCAGAGGTTCTGCCTGTGCTGATTTCTAGTTTCATCAAAAGAAAAGACTGGCGGTTTCAGAAAGATATTTAACTAATGTCTCTGTGTTTCGTAAGATAGACAAAAGGCCAGAGATTGATTGGATATGGGGACCCAAAATCTGTTAAGATCCATTTATGCAAAGGAAAATAATTTTGCCATTATTGACATCTTAGGAGTTTATAATGTGATCTTATTGTTATTTTTTCAAATTTACAGATGAAGTGGCATCAGATATACTACAAGGTTACAGTAAATACTTGCCACATGATGTTGTTGTCATGACTGTGAAGTTATGCATACTATTTGCTGTGCTTTCGACAGTCCCTTTAATCCACTTCCCTGTAAGTACTCTTAAAGGTTTTGTTGCTTAGTGTAGCAGCTCCCTAATGTGGCAACACTAATTCTTTGCAGGCTAGAATGTTTGAATCACATTTAGTCTTGTGTATCTTATTCATTTGTCAAGTAATTGATCAAAGGCCTCATACTTGCATATGGTCCCATGAAAGCATAAAAATAACAGTGAACCACTAAGCTAATTTGTGCTTTTTGAGATTTAGTTTAGATTTATGCTTTCCCACAGCATTGTTTCCAATTTAGAGACTATAGTTCTTCTAAAGTTTTGGGATTCACCCCCCCGCCCCCCTCCCACCGCTTAAATCCGTATTCTGTTTTCAAAAGAATGTGCATGGGGAGGAAAAAGTAAAGTCAGCAAAAATATGTTCTTTCTGGTTTATTGTGAATTTATTTTTACATAGACATTATAGTTTAATCTTAGTCAAACTATTTTATTTGCTCTAGAATTATAATTTAAGGGGCAGAACAGATCTTCATTCTGCGTTTCATTGCCATATGTAAGAATCTTAAGAATTTCAGAGAGAATGGAAACAAAGGCTTTGGGTATAAATGCTTCTGCATGGATGTCTTGAAGTCCTAAACAGTGAGTTCCTTAAGAGCGGAGCCTTCAAGATTTTTTCTGCCTTCTCCCTGTGCAGACTGCGGTGCCAGGAGTGCAGCGGGGGCTGAGTAAACATTTGTGGGATGTGACCGCCTGCTGCCTGCCTTAGCAGTGGGAAGTGTCATGAACTAGTTTTCATATTTACATGCAGTAAATATGAAACAGATAATACAAAATAAAATAATAAATGGTGTTTGTTTCCCATGGCATGATTTCTTCTTCCTTTTTAAACCTTTTGTTGTTCTATCTATTGAATTTAATAAAAACAGTTCCCCGAGACTTCATCGCACAGTGTTATTGTTGTTAATTTTGAAAATTATACAACCTAAAGAAATTGCATGTGAAAAATTTGTGAAGAATTAAAGTAAAATAATTCTATGAAGCTCACACAGAAATATATATTTCTTAGTTTATGTTTAATAAACACTTTATGATAATAGTTTGTTATATTTTTGGAATTTAAATGGTTTAGGGTACAAAACTGTCATAGTTACTGTACTATACATGTGTTTCCCTAAGTGAGTATTTTGGCTTTGACACTTTCTCTCTGTTTTTCTTTATGTTGTACAGGCAAGAAAAGCTTTTATGATTATGTTTTTCTCCAATTTTTCATTCTCATGGATTCACCATTTTTTGGTCACTCTAGCATTCAATATTATCATTGTTTTACTTGCAATATATGTTCCTGACATTAGGAATGTATTTGGTGTAGTTGGTAAGTTTTCTATTTCAAAAAATCCACATACTAAAATGGATAAAATTGTCATCTAGCCTCACATCAGAATCTGGCAATCACCCTCTTTTTCTCCCACTTAAAGGTTCCAGTACATCAACGTGTTTGATTTTTGTATTCCCAGGACTGTTTTATCTTAAACTTAGCAGAGAGGATTTTCTCTCCTGGAAAAAGCTTGGGGTAGGTTGATTTTGTTTGTTTCTTTTAAGAATCCTACTTTCAGAATTAATTTGCATTTTATAATTATTTTATCTACATCAAGAAAGTTAATGTATTTTGAACTATGACATATAATTATTGGGAAGGGTGGAGGTTTGAAAAATATTCTAATTGTTTTTTATCTTTTTCTGTATTTTTACAGGCTTTCGTTTTGCTCATCTTTGGAATTTTGGTTGGGAATTTTAGTTTAGCACTCATCATTTTTAATTGGATTAATAAATGAAAGGTGTATTTTCCCACATCTTATGAAGAATAATTTACCTCCATATGCAAAAAGGAAAAATTCCGGAAGACACCTTGGAAGAATCCTCTTTATGCGGGTTAACATTTTGTAAATGTATTAACAGAAAAGTGGAACAAAATGGGAGTGGGTAGGGGAAAATGGGCTCACAGCAGTTTTAATCAAAATAAGAAACAAACTCAAAATGCCCTTAAATATATTAGGTCAACCTTTTGTTTGTTTATTTGTGGGTCTATTTGTTTTTAAATTAATGGACTCTATTTTTTAGGGTAGTTTTAATGTTTACAGAAATATTGAGCAGTAAGTACAGAGTTTCCATATAATTCTTTCACCCCTAACACAACCATAGTTTCACACATTATTAATTATTTTCCAGAATTAAAGCAAAATAATTTTATTAACACCTTGAATTAGTGTGGTACATTTGTTATACTTGTTGAGCCAATATTGATACATTATTATTAACGAAAGTCCATAATATACATTAGACTTCACTCTTAATGCAAGCTTTAGCAATCAACAATTGTTACTATCTTCATAAAAACTTTTCCAGAATGTCATATAGTTGGAATCATGTAGTATCTAACCTTTCAGACTGGCTTCTTTCATTTAGCAATATGCAGTTAAGTTTCCTCAATGTATTGTCATGGTTTGATAGCTCATTTTTTTTTATCACTGTATAATATTCCATTGTATGGATGTACCACAGTTTGTTTTTCCATTCATCTGTTGAAGGACCTCTTGGTTGCTTCTAAATTTTGGCAGTTTTGAATAAAACTGCTATAAACATTTGCGTGCAGGTTTTTACATGGACGTGTTTTCAGCCTCTTTGGGTTAATACCAAAGAGCACAACTGCTGCATCATGTGGTAAGAATAAGAATATGTTTAGTCTTATAAGAAACGCCAAACTGCTTACCAAAGTGGCCATAACATTTTGCATTCCCACCAGCAATGAATGAGAGTTCCTGTTCCACATCCTGATCAATGTTTGGTGTTGTCAATGTTTTGGATTTTTGCCATTCTCGTGGGTGTGTAGTTGTATTTCATTGTTGTATAAATTTATATTTCCTTGTGGCATATGATGTTGAGCACCTTTTCATATGCTTATTTGCCATCTGTATATATTCTTTTTTGGTGAAGTTCAGATCCTATGTCCATTTTTTAAATTGATATTTAATTATTATTCCATTTGATATTTGTTTTCTCATTATTGAGTTTTAAGCATTCTTCGTATATTTTAGATACCAGTTCTTTATAAGATAAGTGTCTTGCAAAGATTTTCTCCCAGTCAGTGGTTTGTCTTTTCATTCCCTTAACAGTGTCTTTCACAGAGCAGAAGTTTTTAATGTTATTAAATATATTGAGTCAATCTTTTGTTTGTTTTTTACGAAATCGGTTTGTTAAGCTTATATAAAAATTGAATCTCAGCTTGTGGGTTAATATTGTCAACATTAATTACTAATAACAAAACTGTGGGATTATTCCATTTGGTATTTTGCCCTGCCTCCAAATCTTATCTAAGAATCTTTTGTGATTTTTTTCTCTGTTGTTCATTATGAGAAAGAGCTGTGATGATTGGCTATGGATTTGTAAGTTCCCTGAGCTTTCTTTTTTTGTCACTAAAACATGTGACTTTCTACTTGGCAAACAGACAAATATTGATGATTTATGTCATTTTTTGTTTGGAGGTTATAAATTATTCCAGACTTCCCATTGATGTGGCTTCTGGTTGGAAACTAGAAGCTAAGTCTCCCCTCTCCGTGAATATTCTGTGTAAAGGTCACTGTTACCAGCCTACCAAAGCCAGAGTGTATCAGTAAAATGTAATCCCACCCCTGTGCACATGTAAAGTAGGGAATTGCATGCAAAGTTCCAATTTGCATGTATGGAAATGAACACTTTTGCAGGTGCCCGCTTGCTTCCACATAGGAAATGGGCTGAAAATTTGACAACTGAGCTTCTCTTTTGAGTTAAGATACTTATTTGGCAACTTGACGTTAGCGTAGTATAATGGAGAAAATCCCAGTTTGGGAGTTAGAAAGATTCAAATCTCAGTGAGTTTAGGCAAACTGCTTAAACTTTCTAAGCTTCCACTTTCACATAGGTATTAGATGGAGTTAATACCAATTTACAGGTTTGTGTTGAGAGGATTAAATGACCTTGTATAAATTAGGTACAGACCAAAACAGGCTTCCTTAATAGATTAGATATATATCCCCTTTCTCCCATCCCTCCTGGAACAGTAAAATGAATTTGCTTTCAATCCAGGGCATAGAATTTCTTCATCTTCCATCTTGCACAACTAATGTGTTTAGAATCTTTCTCCTGCTTTTACTCACAGGGGAACTGGTCCCCTGTGCACTCTTTTTAGTGCTTTCCCACAGTTCTACCCCAGCTGTACTCTCCTACTATTGTCTTCCTGAAACTGGGCTCTTAGCATGGCCCCAAGGGCAAAGCCAGGCATGGCCTCCCATGTGGCTTCACATCAGCCAGACCCATCAATCTGATAAACTCATTCTTGTACTCTCTTTTTATGAAATTATAGATCCAAATAGAAATAGGTGTTCAGCTGCTTAAATAAATCTAACTTCAGTAATACCAAAATAACCCTAAATCTGCAACAGATGCAACGATGCCCCTAGGGCAAATGTTAAGTGTGATGACAGCTGGGCATCAATTAATACATTTGTCACCTGCTCATAGGATAGGATCATGGGAAGTTTGGCAAAGGGACAAGTAGCCTATTGAATGCTATGTACAAAACTTAGTTACTATCAAGAGAAATCATTTGTGGAGGTGTTTATTTGTATTTTACTTTAATATTCCACCTTATCTGGTTGGCTGTTTA
>NW_006438074.1:766728-777461 GCF_000325575.1 Pteropus alecto
CCCTGCACCAGGATTGCAAAAAACCTTGTTCAAGTACTCCTCAGCATTTTTCTTGGGAAATGTAGCCCTTCTCATTATGGGCTCAATGTTCATAATTTATTAGGTAATAACTATTTAAACTAAAACGAAGTAAAGCACAAAATACATAATTTCCAACACTTGGAGACTTGTTTGCTAAATTAAAAGACGAAGTGCTGAGAATATAAATTACTTTCATATGGTGAGGGTGAATGTTTACATTGTACTTTTTTTGACCAAATGTTTACTCATGAGCTTAGCATTTAAATGGTTAAAACAAGCCTTTGAAGTTAACACTCCATTAAGATGAATGGGGGTAATTCACACCTCTGCTGGTGCTGTATTATTTCAGTCTGGCTGTGGAGCAAACAGGACAGCAGTAGGTTGATTTACTGTGTGGAGGCCCTTTAAACACCCAAAGTCTGGAAATCTTCGCGTTTGGGTGTTTTGTGTTTTTTTTCTTTTTCACCTAGAAGCAGAATCTGAAATTCAGCACAATATAGGTATAAAATCGAAGTCTTGAAAGTACCATAGATTCTCTACTGTCTAGCAATTCCTAACTGGCTTTATCTGCTCCTGTACTCTTGTGTTTCTTCCTACCATGGCACCTTTTAAATTTAAGTTTAGTAATTCACCAGTGGAAAAGCAGAAAAAACCATCCATTTTCAGGTAAACGTTACATGGGCCTTTAAATTGGTTGTGAACTAATTCTCAGCCTTCTAAAAACATCACTTCACAAAAATTGGTGTTTTATATTTGCCTATATATAAAGCATCCACTTTTAAAAACTTTTTGGGGGGGGTGGAGGTGAAGTGAGCAGAGATCATTTGGGATTCGTTTCTTTCTCTGTGTGTCCTTTGCACCAGTACTATTTTATGTTTGCATGTGTGTCCCCTCCCCCCATTAATGCATGTGGTATAGCCATTTGACTCTGAAACGATTTGTTTTAGAGTTTAGGAATAAGGTTATGTAAGCATTGTAAGAGATGTTAATGAATTTGGAAGATCTCTTCTTAAGGTAAACAGGTTTTTCTCTTTTCCATTCTCTGCCTTGTGTATTTGAGGATCAAGTTACTAGATAATCTGTAGGGTAGCTGGGTGTGTAGCGTATTTCCATCTGGGCTGTCTCTTATGTTAACATTGCCAGTACAGTATATAGAGATAGAAAATAGATGCTAGAAACAAAGGGACCAAAACAATTAGTTTTAACCTGTTTTCTTCACCCTATTGAAAATATACTTTGTTTTCTGCAAATTACTTTGCCTAAAATTTGGGTGTCATCATTTTTGGTCTTAAAACTTCTGAGAACCTTATATAGTACTGAGAAATTTGTTATTCTGATTTATACACACAGTTTATTCATTTTTTTTCCTACCATGATCATTCTGTAGTCTTTCCATAATGAAATAGGAAAAATAGGAAAACAAAATTTTGGTGAAGGATGAGTAAAGATATTGTGGATATGGTTTCCTCATTGCAATCGGAATTCTTTCTATTTCTCTCTCTTCCTAAACAGTCCGATATATGTTTTTACTATCATCAAGATCCACTATCTCAGTTTGCCAAGCTGTAAATTAAGGCAAGCAATTATGAGGAGCAGGAAGACTCATCTTGGCTGATGGCCAGATGGACAGGTGGGAATGAGGGGTTTATTCACTTAAGGGGCAAAGTAAGTGGATGGAGAGGGAAGGTGAGTTGCCAGGAAAAAAAAAAAAATACCAGATGGATTTAAAGGCATTGTCATATGGGACACTATAAAGAAGAAAGGGTTGCAGAGAGATGTTTCTCATTTGTTTGAATGTGTATGTTTTGTCTTATGTTGATCAGTGGACTGGATGCATAACACAAGCAAAGAGCTCGGCTAATTCACTGAGCAAATATTTACTGAGTATCTTTTATGTAATAGGAGTTGTACTAGTCCTAAAGTTATGAAGTTAAATAAGGCACAGAAAGAAATCTAACTATGGGCAGTGAACACACAATGCTATATATACACATACATATTCCTTACTGTTGAATTGTACACCTGAAACTTACTGGATTTTGTTAACCAATGTCAACAAAATTAATTAATTAAAATAAATAAGGCACATTTCTTACCTGAAAAAAGCTCAAATAAAACCTTGGTTTTTCTGACTAAACCTTTTCAGATAAATTTGGTAAGTGAAACTGCTTAACTCAAAGGAAAAATTATATATACATTTTTCACACACATATATCTGTGTATATATGTATATATATGTGTATATATGTATATATATGTGTATATATATACACATATATACACATATATATCATTTTTTTAAAGAAGATTTTGGAGTCAAACTTACCTGTGTTCAAATCCCAGCTTTACCTCTTTCTGTCTAATTTTGGACAAGTTACTTTAATTCTCTGAATTCCCTGAAGACCTTCAGTGTTTGAAGACTAGGGTTTCTCTCAACCAAGGGAAACACACCTTGTTTCTTCAAGTTAGGTTACATATTCTGAAGAGCTCAGGCATGCTGTTAAGCACTGAAGGGAATATGTGTGCAATTTTATTACTTGACTGTTCCTAAATCACATAAATCTGAACATAGTCAGCAGCCTGTTCAGAAAATAGTATTCTAGAAATAATTTGGATAAATGCAGTTTATTTCACTACTGATTTATTTTTCCCCAGAAAAAAATAATTTTTGTAGTTTTGTAGTATTATCAACATACTCTGATTTTACATTAGCTTTCTCACAATGACATTACTTTAGGCTCATAAATTATGAGGTCAATGAAAGTTACAGGTCTTTTTCAAGTGAACTGTCAGATTTCTATAATCAATAGCTGTTATTGATTTTAATTTTTTTGGTATGAAGGAATATCTGTATACACACACATGCACATATGTATATTTATACACGCACATCTGTTATCTGTGTATCTGTTAAATTTCATCTTGTTAAATTGAGCTCATCCTTCCAGCAGTTGAGATCTTTTCTGAATCTTGATTCTAGTGCATTAGTCTTTATTCTCTGCTTTTTGATAATCTTCATTATCCTGCCATTTCTTCATCCCATTCACAGATAAAAAATGTTCAATGAGACATGACTACAGAGCCCTGCTGCCCACCACTAGAAACATTTCTTTCAAGTTATTATTAATGTTCTTATATTCCTGTAGTGTCTGTCATCTAACTTGTATTTCTTCAGCCCCAGTAGAAGTGTCTCCTCAGACAGTAGGTACACCTATTTTTCATATTTCTAGTTGCTTGAGGACATTTCTGCCTGGATGCTGCAGTTACTTCAAACTCAAGATGTTCAAATCTATTCTTCACCACAGTTTTCCTGTGTCTGTCAGTGGCCCCACTGTTTTAATCTAACCTTCCAACTGGTTTTCTTGCTTCCAGTTCTAACACCTGCAAGCCATTTTCACACTGCAGCCAAAGTAGTTGTTTCAAATGTAAATCAGATCATGTCACTACCCTGCTTAATTTCCTCCAAGGGATTCCCATCTCACTTAGAATGAAACCCGTGCCATGGCCTACAAGGCTTTATTTTGTCTGTACCTGCATATTCCTCTGACCTCGTCGCATGTCTATCTTTCACTCTTCTGTGGCCACTCAGGCTTCTCTGTCCCTTGAACACGTCAAGCTTATTTCCATGTGCTTACTGATTTCCCTTGTTAGAGCAGTCTCTTTAAAGACCTTTGCAAGCTTGGCTCCTCATCGGTCAAGCCCCAGCTCAAATACTACCTGCTGAGAGAGGTCTTCCCTGGCTGTCTGATATAAACAAGCAGCGTCCAACATGCAGTCGTGCTTTATAACTACCCCGCTGTACAGGTCACTACCAGAGAGTTTATTTGTTGTCTGTGTCCACTAGACTACAAGTTTCGTAAGAACCGGGATTTCTCTGTCTTATTCATCAGCAAATTCTTAGAGAATAGGGTGGTACCTGGTACTTGAGAGTGGCTTAATGTTTGTCAAATGAATGCATAATGGAATCTAATAGACCGTGTATCTTTTCACTTCACCTCTGGTCTATCACCATATCAGTTCTTCCTTTGAAATGTCTCCCAGATTTGCTCTTCTCCTACCCCACTGTCCTGCCAGCACCTGAATTTTAGTCCTCTCTGTGCCTGGATTACTGCTGTGATTCTCAACCTCGCCTGCTCTTTAGAATCACTTGGAGAGCTTTCGAAAAAATGTCCAGCCTCCGCCCCAAACCAATTAAATCAGAATCCATGGGGTGTGGGACCTAGTCATCGATATATATATTTTTAAAGCTTCCCAGATAACTGTAATGAGCAACCATTGGGTTGCTGCATTGGCCTTCTCACAGATATCTGTCTTCCAGTCCATTTTGTTGCTGTCCACTGAACCCTTTGGAATCCAGCTTTCATAGGATGACTTTCCTGCGCAGGAGCCTGCAGGGACTCCGTACTGCTCACAAAGTCAGTTCCACAGTCCCCTGCCTCATCTACTAAACGGTGTTTTATTCTTTCCTTGCCTGCATTCTGTAGTACACAAACCGTTTCTCTGTCTGGCACTCGACTTACCATTCGTTGTTGCCCTGTTTCAACATTTTTACAGCCACTGTCCTTCTCCCTGACTTTGACTTCCACGCACACACCCAGGATGTCCTTATTGCTGTCCTCCACCTGTCCATATCCTTCCCATTCTTCAAGAACCCGCTCAAATTCCATCATGGAAATACTTTCTTCTCTAACCTACCCTCTTGTCTGTATAATTCTTTTAGTATATATCATTAGTGCCTTGTAATATATTTTTGTTTTGTTTTTTTTTTCTTAAATTGCTTTTGTGTTTCATTTTTTAATAGGTAATATGCATGTGGCACAAATTTAAAATTTACAGAATTGCCCTCCTTCCCACCTTTGCCCAAGCACCCAGTTTTCCTCTTTGGAAGCAAGCACTCTTTCTGTATCCTTGTAAATATGTTCTAAGCCTAGTTAACCATATATTTATGTAGGACACACACGCAAATGGTGGCATACCACATGCAATCCTCTGCATCGTGACTTCTTTTCACTTGGAGAGATAGAAATATATATATATTTAAAGAGGTAGATAGGTTTTTAAATTGTAAAAAAAACAAAACCAAACCATGAAATATGCCCTCTTAACAATCTTTTAAATATACAATGCTATTGTTAATTATATGTACATATCTGTACAGCAGATCTCTAGAACTTTTTTATCTTTATGACTAGAACTCTATACACATTGAACAGAAATTCTCCATTTCCCCCTCCTCTCAGCCCTGGTAACCACATTTTACTTTCTGCTTCTATGGGTTTGACCATGTCAGCTACCTCATACAGTGGAATCATGCAGTATTTGTCCTTTTGTGACTGGCTTATTTCACTTAGCATAATGTCTTCAAGTTTCATCTATGTTGTAGCATGTGACAAGATTTCTTTTTTAAGGCTGAGTAATACTCCATTATATGTACCGCAATTTCTTTATGCATTCGTTTGTCAATGGATGTTTAGAGTGTTTCCACCTTGTGGCTATTGTGGGCAATGCCCCAGTCAATGAATGTGGTGCAAATATCTCTTTCAGTTCGTTAGAATAAATACTCAGAAGTGGAATTGCTGGATCATATGGTAGTTCTATTTTGAATTTTTAGGAACTTCTATATTGTTTTCAATAATGACTATACCATTTTACATTTCCACCAACAATGCACAAGGGTTCCATCTCCGCACCAGCATTTATTTCTGTTTTTTGATAATGACCATCCTAATAGGTGTGGAGTAATATCTCATTATGGCTTCGATTTGCATTTTCCTGATTATTAGTGATGTGGAACATCTTTTCATGTACCCATTGGCCATTTGTATATCTTCTCTGGATAAATGTCTATGTGAGTCCTTTGCCCATTTTTAAATAAGGCTATTTTTGTTGTTCTTGTTGTTAAGTTGTAGGAATTCTTGTATATTTTAGATATTAACTCCTTATCAGATATTTGGTTTGCAAGTATTTTCATTCCCTAGGCTGCATTTTTACTTTCTCAATTGTTTCCTTTGCAGCTCAGAAACTTTTAAGTTTGATGCTTGTCTGTTTTTGCTTTAACATTATGTTTTGGAGATTATTCTGTATCAATACATATGAAGCTCTCTAATTCTATTTAGCAGCTATATAGTATTCCATCAATGCATGTACCATAATTTAATTAACCAGTTTCCTATCAACGCATATTTAGGATTTTTTATGTCTTTAATTTTGCTATTTTATATAGTGTTTCAATTACTATCTTTGTACACACACCATTTAGCCCATATATGAATATATCCGTAGGTTAAATTCCTACCCATTTAGCTGGAATTCTGAGTCAAAGGATATGTGCATTTCTAATTTTGATAGAAATTACTAAATTGCCCTCTGTTAAAACTTTTTCCAACTTATGTTCCCACCAACGGTGTAGTAACTGCTCTCTAAATTTTGTGCTGTTATTTAGCTTTTCACATTTAAACACCTTCTTTCCTTGACTTATTTGTTATTATCCCAAAGACAGAAACTATATCCTGTACATTTTAGCATGTACACAACACCTGACATTGTAAGTTTACTTTATGGATACTCAGTAAATATTTGTTAAATTTACTTTGTGTGTTTAGGGAGTTTTCTTATGGTGATGACTAATGTCACGTGAGAGTTGTCCTCTTTACATATGTGCTCTTCCCGGGAGAGGAGGGGACCTACATGTGATATTCTTAGGAGAGATGTCATCATTGTTACTGATCTTCTAAGATTCTATATTGTCATTGTCTCAGAAAGGTCAATCAGTCCTTGGATCTATTATCAGGTTTAGTTAGTTTGAATATTTCAGTATAAGGACTGCAGCTGACACCAAACATGTGCCTGGTACCCTTCCTATCCTAAAACTTTGTGAATAACACATTTTTCTTCCGCCCACCCTTTTAATTCCCCTCCCCCTCTCCTACTTCCACCCCTGACCTACGGATGTTGCCGTTTCCCCTTAAGAACTGGATCTCTGAAGGCGGGGCATCTCCTCCCACACACCTGGGGCGTGTACCTGGGGCCTGGCGCACTCGGGGTATGGTCCTTGGCTCCACCTGGGGTGCGAACACAGGACCTTCTGCATGTAAAGCAGACGTGCTAACCGCTACACTATGGAGCCACCCCTGAACAACACATTTTTCTATGATTTATTATAAATTATCTATACAAAAAAGCTCTACCCCATGAGTTGTTTCTGACTTTTTATTATGAAAAATTTCAAACCTACATGTGTAAGTTGGAATAATAGTGAAATAATACCCACCACTGAAATTTAACATTTGTTTATATTTTTTTACTACCTATACATAAATATATATGTGTGTATACGTGTGTGTGTGTGTATATATATATTTGCTGAATGATTTGCAAGTAAATTCTTGATATTCCATTGAGTAGTCAATAAAGCTGAAAATTTGTTTTGAAATATCACTTGCTGTGAACAAATCTATTTTCAATGTTTAACAACATTTTATTTTGATAAATTTTATCCTTTTCTCCGAAAGGATTAGAAGCTGTTGGATGGCATCTTTTCCTCAAACGCCAAAAGACTTGTATCCATGGAGAACAAAGTTTAAGTTGGGGAAACAGCTGGCAGCAGAATTTCTCTTAGTAAGGGAAATATCTGTAATGTCTTTGTTTAGGAAAATATCTTGATAGGTCATTTGGGATGAAAGGTGAGAGACCCTATCTGGTTTCACTACAGTATGGGTGCATTAAAGACCTGAGAGTTGTATTCTTTAAAATGGCTAATTTTGTTATGTGAGTTTCACCTCAATTAAAAAAAAAAAAAAGTGAAACCCTGTGAGAATGGGATGTCTGGAAAAGAGAAAGTGAAAGCACTCTGCATAAAAAGGAACCTGGATTTAGGTGTCAAGGAGAGGCAGAGGGAAAAGGCCAATGGATGCTAAGCCAGTGATGGGAGTCTGGAGCTTGTGAGGAAAAAGTGGCTGAAAGGCATTTTAAGAATAGAAATGTCTAATACTCGGTTTTAATTTGCCTGCCTTTGTCTCCTAAAGCCAATAAGTCAGCTATAATCAGAATGCCTTGTGTGAGCAGAATTATGTGTGTATGTGTGTGTAAACCCTTCTCTGGAGCTACAAGGGGCAGAACAAGAACAGCACGTATGCAAGCCAGGTGATCCAGAAATCTCAGAAAAAGTAGACTTCAAAGCCAGAGACGACCAGAAAAAAAATGTAAGCCACTGCTTTCTCCCCGAGTCTTTGGGGACATCAGAAGGGTTGTGAGGCAATCCTCATATGAGGATGTGATTGAACCAACTTAGCCTGACTCTAAAAGTGCAGGCAACTTTAGTTAACACCTCAATGGGAATATAGTGTCATTTCATTGACCCCAGGGTTCATTCTTGATTAGTCATCAATTGTACTTGTAGAGAAATGCCTCTATTTTAACCACAAAAGACCAGACCTTCAAAGAAGTGGATCTCAGGTGTTGGGAATAGCTCCACACTTCCTAACACTTCCCATTAGAGTCATTGTCCTAGGTTCTCTGGAACTAAGCCTAGTAGTTCAGAGACCGGGTTCCCAGAACTTGCCTTATATCAACCTGAGATGTTCTGCGTTTGGCATCAGAACCCTTTGATCCCACTTCTAGTTGGATGGTGATAGTAGGAATCAGGGAGTTGGACCCCTAGGGAAAGGCACTGCCTCGGAGAAAGAATGAAGACCATTTTTATGGTTCCCTGGTTCTTACTCAGTTCTCTGTTGAAATCTGAGAGAGTTTGGTATTTTGTATGAATGGAAGGCTGTCTCATCACAGAATATGACAATGATGAGCAAGTGCTTGGGTGTATAGACCAGGCACCATACCAAGTACATTATCTCATGTAACCTGAGGTAGGTGCAGTTATATTCCCTCACTGAATAGGTTAGAAATTAAAACTTAGAGAGGTTATAAAGTTGAGTGTCTTTTCCAAGGGCACGCAACCAGAATGTAATCCTAAATTTGACTATAAAGCCTGTGTGCTTAACTATCATGCTAATAGTTAAGTATATTCACCTGTTGAGTTTTCCCACAAAAAGGTTCTGCTTATAGTAGATGCATAATCAATGTTGACTGTGTTGAAGGCAGCTTTGTTTATTTAAAATGTGCCAAAGTCTAAGTCTTCCGTCACACCAGCCAGACAACATTTGAACCTGCTTTGTGTGTTCTGAGTCATGGTCTATTGCTACAGCATTGTTGTTTCTTCTTTGTTAAGTATTTCAGAGGAAATTCTAGGCAAAAGAGATGTATACAGGCTTTTAAGTAGAGCAGAAATGTGTTTCAATATTTGTCAATCAGATTTTGAGAAAACTTGGATCTCTTAAAAAAAAGTGTCAGAAATCCATTTCTGTGTTCTATGACTCTTTAAAAATACAATTTAAAAAATTCAAATATAGCTCAGACCACCAACAATCTAATTTAGTATTTCCAGAATTTGGATTTTTATTTAGCAAATTGATTGATGACATTAAAAAAAATTGCCACCTATCATCACCATCTTTTAATATGAAAAAATATGGAAGATCACAATATAATAAAACATAGTCCTTTAAATCCAATAGGTCTAGGTTTGTTAAAAACTTGCCATATATTCCTTATTTTTCTTGTCAAGGACCAATGGAAACTCTCATGGGCCACATTTGAAAACTTCTGGTCTAAATAACCAGAGTCTATATTTAAAAATTCAGTAAAGATCTCTGTACTTCTAATGTTCATTGACTTCAATTATCTTATGTTTGGAAGGAAGTATACATAAAACATAGATCTTGGTTACAAAAATATATTAATAATTTAGTTGGCTTTCTCCCCAATAATTAATTGCTGATCCTAAACTTTGGAAGGGAAAAATATCTAAATAATCGATTACTGGTTTACAAATTTACAAAATTTTGCCAACATTTTAAGATTTAGAAAAAAACAGCACTTCTATTATAAAACATAGGTTTAAATGTTATATCAAATATATTATATTTCACAGTCATATTTACATTTCACAGGAAAGCAAAATACTTGGAAACTCCCCATATCTCTATCTGAAGATTCGTCATTCATTTGCATTCAAATAATTTTTTTCATTCATCCAGAAGAGTTCTCAACTTATTAGCTAACCAGACTAAATAGAGTTGCATTCATGCCCTTTAATGTCAATATAAAAATGGTTTTCTAAGTTTTTTTCTTTTCAATCAAATCTTCCAAAAGATGTCTAATCACTCCCAGACTCAGTTACTTAAATATTTCACAATGTTGTCACTTCTACAGTCAAACAAAAAGAAACTAGCTTTCAGTAACTCAGCCATATTCTAGCAACTTAGAACTTTATTCTAGTGAGAATTCTCAAACTCCATTCCCACCTTCATTGGTAGATAGATGGTACTGCATGTCACACAGGTATATGGCATTGTTCAGTATATGTAATACTTGTTCTGTAGTTGGTAAGCCACTCCAAGAGGCAACCGATCATAACATCCTGAAGGACAGGGTTTGGCCATAGTGTGTGCCATGTGCCTACTAAACCACCAGTAGGTGCTTGTTGAAAGAATGAGATAGTTTGATGAGTAACATGAACATTAAAAGCTCTGCTGGATAATTTCATAGGGATAGGGGCTAACTGCCTTCTGGGAGAGTGGAAATAATTTTGTGATGGAAGTAATAGCTGAGTAAAATTGCAAGATAACCGGAGTAGAAATGTGAATGGGAAGAAGGCA
>NW_006438074.1:777477-792795 GCF_000325575.1 Pteropus alecto
ACTGGCAAACTATAAGAAAGTGGTATATTTTGAAAATGACAAGTAAAAATCTAGCTAGGAGAAAAGATGTAATGGCAGTTTGAGAAATAAAGCTGAAGGGTAGGATTCTGGTTTGTAGAGCATGCTGGAAGCCAGGCTGAGTTTGTACTTTGTATCAAAAGGTAGAGTCTTGGTTGAAGGCCTTTGAGAAAGGCATGATCAAAAATGGTTCTAGAGAAACATCAGTTGCCTCTGTGCACTATCACCATCATTATTTTCCAAAAGCTATATGAAAAGAAGCACCTTCAGCCCTCAAGAGTTGGTCATCTAAAACTCACACTTAATTCATTCCAAAGTCTCAGCTAGAGGGGTCATGAGGAACTCTTTCTGGAATTTTGGGAAATCCCTCATGCCCTCAGACGTGTTAAGACCTCTGGCATCTTAAGGGACTCCCCATGGGTTCCTCCCCATGGGTTCCATACTTTTGCACAGGCCATTCACGTTGTATTCTCATTGCTCTTTCAAACTCCAACTCTTTCTCATAACCTAACTCAATACTCACCTCTTGAAGGACTTCTAAGACTGACTTCATGTAACCGTTCACTCCATTATTCAGGAGACCCATCCGCTACATCTTGATGCTACGTTACCTTTCTTTACGAAACATACAAATTTTTAGGTATTTACATCTAACCACAGTGTGGTGAGTGTTGGTGGTTTAAGAGCTTGTTCTAAACAACAAAGGATTTCCTCGGGGCTGAAGCCTATGGGATCTGTGGAGTGTGGGTTTTTACCTCTCTTCAGCTTCTTTTCACTGGCATGTGTATAACTTCTAGAACAGTCCCCTCCAAGAGAGAATCACTTCATATGCCTCCTTCCTATCCTCACTGTTCGCAGTTTGTATGGGCTCGCTGGTAATGATCAGAATACAGGCTATTAACATGGTCACGCTAATAACCTGGGATAGAGCACTATGAACAGTAAGCATTAAAAATAAACAAACAAAAAAGACTCTTAATTTTATCCAGGCTTACTTTCTTACAAACTCGTTTTAATCCTTCATCTACTCTCAACTTTCTTCATCTCTTCTCTTTACCTACGACTAACAATAGTAGGGACAGCCCACCCTTCATACACACCTAACTCCATCCCTCTAAATTTTATTTAGTGTTCTCTAGAGCCTGTTTGTCGTGTGACCTGCTGTGGGGAGAGGCCCTGCTTAGAGAATAGTGATGCCAGATGGGCAAAGGCATACTTTTATCTCCAGGTGTCAGCCAGGTAAAAATCATAGCACCTGAGGATTTGGAGCAGGCTCTTCTCCTTGGAAATTGTGCCTTTGAAAACTACAAGGCTGCCTGTTCCTACATGCATTGCCTTTGACTGTCACCAACTCTGCTTCAGACTGAGCTTCAAAGTCCCACCTCATGGATGCAAATCAAAACAGAGCTCAGAATCAAGTCTGGGAAGCAAGTCGGAGTGATTTGATTTGCATGGAAGAGTTTTTGTTGCTGTCGAAGCCAGCCAAATTCCCTGGGCTCCCCACCCCTCCGGAAATAAGCCTTACAGGGCCTGGGGGCCTGGGCCCAACAGGGTAGGCGTGATTTGAATGTTCACTGCCACAGCTGTTGCACCCAGCGCTGGTCACTGCCATTGGTTTCGCTCCATTTTACTGCCTCAGAATCCCCCTGTGCATGTTAGTGGTTAATACAGCAGCCAGAAGACGCCAGACAGCTCTCGGCACCTGGTTCAAATTTAAGGCTCATTTACACATGATGTCACACACGCATTGTCAGCGCAAGGGAGGTCAGGATGGTTCATTTTGGGAAGGTTCGCATTGTTGAGTCTTTACAACACTCACTGCTATTAATGCCTTAACCATCTGACTTGGATTTCGGTTTTCTGGCATGAGGTAATCCCAGGCACTAGATTTATATGCTGAATGGGAAGCCAGCAGTGGTGGCTAATCATGCTGGTTTGCAGATCTGCACCTCTGGAGCCTTGGGATGGAATTAGAGGGCCACATGGCATGTAGCAAATCATGGAGGTTTGGAGCAGGAGAGGAATTAGCCAGATCTGGAAACAAGAGCAGAGGGGGTGGTGCCTGAGGCCCGAGGCTTGATTGAAGAATAGAAACCACTAAACCCAGAGGCCATAGGAATTATTCTCATTTGGCCAGTGTTTTGGGTCATTACTTGACCCATCCTTTTGCTCACCGTCCTTAGAAATTCCAAACCCACCTTCCCAGACTCAATTATGGTCTCTCATATTTCTTGAAGCCTTCCTGACCACACAGCGCATGGTGATTTCTCTCCCAAATCCCTCAGTACTTTTGGCAATAAAACAGCTAACAATTACTGAGTACTTAATTTGTGCTACTAGCTCATTTTACCCTCACAACAATCCTTTGTGGAAGGCACTGTTATTTCCATTGTACAGATGATGATACAGCTTCAGAGAGATTAAATAATGTGTCCTGTGTCAGTCTGGCCAGAGTCAGGGTGATAGACTGATCCCCAAGCCTGGTCCCCATTGGAGTCCGCCGCTTGTGATGTTGTAGTGTTGCGTTGCCTGTGCGACTTGGGAGAGACAGTCTGTGCCTCCGGGAAATGTCTCAGAGGAGTAATAGTGCTCTTGTCTAATGCCTCACGCATCCAGTGTTGTCTCTCCTGCCTGGCTGTAAGTAATTCCAAGGCAGGGCCTGGCACTTCTGCTTTTCTGGACCCCCTGACCTCGGAGCACAGTGTCTCCCAGGGTACGCTCAGACGGATGGGTGGATACCAGCCACCCTTCCCCCTCACCTACACTATTTTCCTCCCTAAAACATCTTAAAATGTTGAGATCTCTGGATAACCACTCCTATCACTTGCTATTGTCTTCTGACACATGGCTAAAACAATAAAATTGGTTTGCCTGTCACATCTCCAATAAGAGCCTCCTTATATTACAGGAAGTTCAGAGAATGTCTTTTAGTCCTGCTGACGGCCTTAACTTTGTTTTTGAACTTGGACCGTGGCCCGTTGCCGTGGTAGGCCTTCCCAAATGGGCTTTTTTGCCGTTGCTGTTCTACGAGTCTCAGCTTCAGTCATGCAAACAGGTATTACGACAGGAACATCAGGTATGATGGGAGCACAAGGAAGGGGCACCTGACCTGGCCCGAGAGTCCAGGAATGGGTTCTGGGAGTGGGAACACCTCTTGAGAGATAAGAGTCAGCCAGTGAAAAGAGTGTGAAGGGCACTCCAGGCAGAGGGAGCAGCATGGACGAAGGCCTACGAGCGTGATCACACGCCCCCGTGAACGCAGCTGGACTCAGTGATTGTACCGGGCTCCGAGGAGCAGGCGGAAACCCAGGTCATGCCTGACCCTTCTCTGCTGTCCACCTGAGCAATGTGGATGGCTCTTCTGACCCTAACTCCATGCAAGATGTCTCTGAAGACTGTTTCCTTAGAAAATGTCTCCTCGGACACAGTCGTCTCCTCAGTGTCCTCTCGACTTTGAACAGACCCAGGAATAATTGAAACACCAGGCATTTGGATGCCCCTCTGGTAAATCGCCATTGTTTCAGAGCAGGATTTAGTATTCGGCTTGCTGGTCGTACTAAGTATCTTGTACTGGCCCCTCTACCCTTTCCCACCCTGCTCTAAGCCTGGGAGGATAACCCCAGTGGACTATATCAATGGGTCCCCTGGCCTCTGGCTTCCCATTGGGTTCAGCCAAAGTGAGGCACCAGCGGGAACTCAGAGATGGAAGGAAAGTGATGTCAGTATTTATTGCCCCGCACTCTCCCTGCCAGGCCCTGTGGGCTGCACCTCTGTACCAAAGGTATACTCCTCTCAGGTGGCCTTCTCCATGTGGCCATCCTTGCCAGGGTCTAGGTGCTGGGAACCTCCCCTTCTTCTTACCCCTACAGTCATAGGGTGTTGATAGCCCCCCTCCATTATGGGCTAAATTGTATCTCATTTAAAATTCATATGTTGAAGCCCTAACTCCTAACCCCTCAGAATGCAACTATATTTGGAGATAGGGCCTTAAAAGGCCGTTAAAATGGGGTCATTCCAGTGGGCCCTAATCTGATAAACCCGGTTTCCCTACAAATGGAGATTACAAAGAGATGTCCATGCACAGAGGAAAGACCACGTGAGGACACAGTGAGAAGACGGCCATCTGCAGGTCAAGGAGAGAGGCCTCAGGTGAAACTAAACCTGTCAACACCTTGATCTTGGACTTCCAGCCTCCAGAACTGTGAGCAAATTAACTCCTGTTGTTTAAGCCACCAGTCTGTAGTGTTTTGTTATGGCAGCCCTACAAACTACTACTAGCTCTGAGGGTACTTCACTGTCCCTTGGTGATTTCCTTAAATCTTGCTCATTAGATTGTTTAAGTCCCTTTACCAAACTCTCCTTTTGAGCATGTCATTTGTTTCTTGCTGGGTCCCAGACTGATATACAAGCTTAGACTTCAACAGGAGGACTTAGTGACAAAGGCAAGAAAGTACCTCACTGAACGCAGCTCCCACTTAAATGAGTCCCCACCTGCCCTGTCCTGTGAACCCTGCTGGGTATTCTAGTGCTGCTCTAAGGTGTCTCCTTAGGAGTTAAGTAACTTTGGCTTAGTTATTCCCTAGGAGCTTCAATTTTCTTATCTGTAAAACATAGATAACAGAAGCTACTTCTTTGGCGGTGTATTTGAGGTGAATGTTAGATGTAAATGTGAATAACCTGAGAGAAATCTGAAAAGAAAGTGCTTTTCTGTAGCACATTCATAAGCAATTTCACTGATATATATGCACAAAGCATTGAAATCTTTGAAGGTTCGAGATAATGGTGGTTTTTACCATGAAAGACTACCCTGAGTGTAGTTCAGGGGAGTGTTCTGCTATTTGCTCAGCAGTTCCTCATTAGCTCTTAAAAAGAAAGAAGTCAACTTTTCTTTCACACTGATACAGGCCCCATAGATACAACAGGAGAATGTGTGCATCTCTTTGCCTTGCCCGCCCACCCCACCCCCACCCCTTTTTGTTGGAGAATGAAGTCAATGAACCAGCTGGAAGCCAGAGCAGCTCCTACATGGGGTGGAGTAGGAACATATTGTGCCTTCTGGGTCCTGTGTTCTACTTCCAATAAATGAGGCTTCTCAACCATGTCATCTCCACTTGCAAAAGCTGAAACTCAATCTTCACTGCCTCCCACAGCTGCAGAGAGGGAGAGCCTGACATTACACGTGGGGATGCTGCTAACACGGGTGCAGGTCTCAGCTTCCCATGTTACAACTGTGAGGGGACAGACAGGCGCTGGAGACTGAGACAGGGCCTGGAAGATGAAGGGGCTCAGGTGGCTTTTTGCATTCTTATTGCCTTCTCAGCAAGCGTACTCTACTGGCCCTTCCCAGCATGGGGCCAGAGACCCAGGCTTCCAATTTCATAGGACTTCTGGCTCTCCGCAAAGTAGAGCGGACTCCTGGATGAATGGTATACCTCCAAGTGATAGGAGCATCTTTTTGTTAGTGTATTATTCATCCAATTTTCACCAGCTGTGGCTGTCACTAAGGCATTCTTGTAGCTGTGAAAAGCATACTGAGGAATGAAATGGCCTTGTGGTTTAGCCAAGTGAAGAGAATTAAAAGCTCAAGACGCCACTCATTAAAAAAACAACAAAAAAACAAAAAAAAAAACCAGACAAACAAATACCCCCAGAGAAACTGCAACTTTACTACTTTTTTCGACCCATCAGAAAACTGGAGTCACAGGGCAATTAACTAGCCTGAAATCTAGACAGGACAGGAGCCTTGCTTACCTGGGTGCAGATGCAGCCAATAGAATTCACCTGGAGTAGGTGAGAATTAGTGGAGAATAAGTGTGGGCTGGGGAGGAAGTGTGGGGCCTCTGGAACTACACACAGAGGGAGTTCGTGTCCTCCTGCAGGCTTCTGTCCATGGAGCGCACCAGGCACTCTAGAACGGGCTGACCAAAGTTCTGAGAAAGAATCCCTCCATAGTGCGGGTCTGGGGAAGGGAAAAACAGCCACTGCCCAGGGGCTCCACCTCCCTCTGGAACAGAAACCTTAATCTCCAGGAGAAAGGGCAAAACACTTTTTTATTTAGAGTACTGGAAAACTGAGGGAAGGAAACAGAAAAACAAAACCAAAACCCTCCACCTTAACCACCTTAACAATTCAAAAAAAGAAAACTAAGACCTCAGTGCCAGCAGATATACTCAAGAAGTGTTAAAGAAGTCCTTCTGACAGGAGGAATGTGGAACAGGATTGAAACACATCTAAACAAAGATGTGAGGAGGGAGTTAAATAAATGAAGGTAAAGTATAATATGTTAAAATTTTTAATTATTCTAAAGGATGAATGACTGTCAAGAGTAGCAGTATAGTAGCATTGTATTGTATATGAAATGTAAAATATATAAAATAATACAAATGTTGGGAGGAAGGAATCGGCAATATGCTGTTGTAACACTGGCGATATGCTGTTGTCCTTACATTACATGTGTTAAGAAACAATTCGACTGAGTAAATTTTAAAGAGCTTATTGGCTTTATTCAACGGTCCTTAAATCGGGCAGCATCCAATCCAGCAGACAGCTCCTCCGAGGAGCTGTACAAAATGAGAGACTTTTGTAGACAGAAGGGAGAAGGAACAAGGAAGTTGTTCTAGGCAAAACAGTGGGTTTACTGCAGAGTTACGCATCTCTTTAGGGGCTGGCAGGGATCTGTCAGGAGGATCACCTAACCAGTGCAGATCAGGTGATTCCTGATTGGTGTCAGATTCCACTTCTGGGAGAAACTAAGTTAAGTCTTGCTTCGGTGACATGGAACTTAGCATAAGTGACTTCATTTGGGGCGTATTGTCTTGTTTTCATCTGGCCTGCACCAGGGAGGGAAGGTTCTTTGCTCTCCTAAGTTGCTTTCAGTCCTTTCTCAAGCAATGGATGGAGTCCTATGGAGAAGAGCCGGCAAGGGGGTGTGGATTCCTCTTATATTTGCGAATGTGTGCAGGGTGGGGGTGGGGGTGGGGGTGGTTGCGGTTGCTATACTCTCGTGCTAGTCAACTTTTAGCCTAGCAGTTTGTTAAAAATTTTAGCAGAATTCTTTTTATTTTTTGCACGGTACCCAGTGTTGTTTCTTCCTATACTCAGCCACAAGTAAGCCCTTGCTCAAGTCCCATCTGTCCTTGGAGGGTCTTTATTTCCTTAGATTTCAGGCTTTGTGATTCTGTATGACCTTGGGTTTCTGATGAATTTAAGAAAACTTATGGCTTTATAGTTTATCTGACTTCTCTGTTGTTGTTAGGATGGGAGAGGCACTATTTTCAGCTTTCTACATACTAAGCAGGAGTGGAACTCATGTTTTCATATCAAATCAAGCATGTATCCCCTCTTTATTATTCTTTTCAAAATTTTTCTTGGCTAGTCTCATGTATTTATTCCCTTAAATACACTTTAGAATTGTTTTGTCAAACCTCATCTCCCAACCTCTACACACACACACACACACACACACACACACACACACACACACACAATCTTTGCTGATTAACATGGTGTTAAAGTATGTAGACTAATTTGAGTCTCAGACAGTGCTGAAACTCCCATCCCCAAGATCTGAACATAGCCAGAGCAGGTGTTGTGATTGGAAGATTCCCCAAAGGCCACCCTGCCTCTAAATCCTACCCCTTTGTCCTGGCACCTTGCAATTCCTACATTAGAGGTAAGAGAAATATTTCCAGAACCTTAGGGGATTAAAAATGTATATGCAGTTTGCCTTGGAAAGACCGGTATAGTAACTAATTTGCAACCATCACTCTACTTACAAATGAAGGCCACAGAACTAGACAAAGTTTTGAGTTAATCAAATGAGTGAGTGTGCGAGTCTGTGGGTAAAGAAGGGAGAGGGATTCTCTTCACATGGGAGCTGGAGGAGAAATCACTGCAGCTGGAATGGAGCACACCTGAGTGGTTGACAATGAGGGCACTAAACCACCTGGTGGAGGCGGGCAACTGAGGGTGAAAGCCCCACACCATCTCTGTGGTCGTCATACTTCAATGTGGCAGCCAGAGCAGAGCCAGAGCAGATGAGACTCCTCAGAGCCGTTAGGTGTGGCTGGGTGGCAAGGATGATCTGGAGTGTGTTGGAGGAAAAAGTTCTCTGGGAGGAACCAGCAGTATTTACACCTATTGATTTGTAGTCCCATGGCCCTCACAACTGTGAATCTCTTGGAATCAAATGACAAAAAGGAAAACATCAATAGCTTCAGAAAGAATTTTCCAGTAGGGAAAATAAAGAAAACAATTCTGAGAAAGAAAGAAAGAAAAAAAAAATTCCTTGATGTCTTCCACAGACTGCTTTAGAAAGAAAAGAATTATGCAATTCAATAAAAGACGGTGATCCTTGGTTGACCCAGGACATTTTGCAGACCCAAAGCCAGAGGAACGCAAAAGGTGCAGGCGCCCACAGGCAGGCTTCAGTTTTGATTTTTAAGATGCAGCATTTTTTTGTAAATTAATATTTAATTTTCAACCAACTCTAGCACCTCATTAAGGAGGGGCCTGTTCTTTGCCAAACTCTTCCAAAGGAACCTGCTGGGGTTGAGTGTAGGTGTCAGCAAACATTTCCCAGTGTGCTCTAATGGGGAAATATTTATTTTGTAACACTCCTCCCTGACCAAAAATACAATTATGTGACATGTTTTATACGACCAAAGAGATTTGGACTGAGATTCCATATCCATAATGTACCCTAATATTGAGAAACAGTTTTAAAAGTGTTTTTCCTTTGGCATGAATAGGGTGCTGCATCCTGGAAGAATGGGGCTTCATGGGAATTTCTCTTTAGCCAGAGAAAGAATGATTTGGGAACACATAAGACTGTATTTGGTTTGGGAGCTTGAATCCTGGAAAGTCTCTGAAAGAGGCAGATGGGTGTGTGAATTAATTATTAGTTACTGCAAGTTCATTTCATACCGGCCCATAAAAATACACATATTCCATGTCCAAAGCTGCTATGCCTTTACTAAAACTATTTTTTTTTTTAAAACAAAAAAGACTTTCCACAAAGTCAGTTACCGCTTTTGAAGGATAACATTGAGAGCAAGGTATAAGGGACCTTCGCCAAAATAATTACCATTTAAGGCAAAAATCTCCAGGATTTTACTTGGAGCCGAAGACGCTGGCGCTGCCCCTGCTCTGTGGACACACGTCATGCTCATCCAGCATCCATGGGAAAGCTGGCTGCCCTGCTAGGCAATGCTACAACAGTAATATAAATCACATGTCCTAAAGGGTGAAATGTGATTATCTGCTAAGCGAAGGCTCCGTCAGGAGAAGCCAGGGGAATGGCAACAGCATGCCGAACCAAAACCCATGAAGGAGTCCCGACATTTTTTTATCATCCCCTTTTATGTGTTAGAACATGTCCCTGTAGGGACCTCTGTGGTATATGGGTATCAGGACTCAGTGTCCCAGCCCAAGTCAAGTTCATGAGTGGAGGGATCGTTGACATGGCTGTTGCATCTGGAATGCATGGTAATTTGTGATTTGGGATCACTGAAAGGAGGGATAGAGCTTTGTATGGCCAAAGGCAGAACTTGGACTAATGTTCAAGAGACCAGTCAAATAACCTACGCGTTAATGAGTGTCCTGCTGGTATTCTGTTAGGAAGGACTATCATTTGTCACTAAAATAAGGGTTTTTATTAGGAGATAATTGTTTTTATATAATAGTGATGCTATAAAACTGATCGGAGGGGCATAACATATATATTGGTGAAAATAAAATTCATCTAACTGATATACAGGCACAGTAGAAAGTATACATGCCGGTTCATGGTCCATTCAGCATACTATTCGATTTGAGGCATGGCTGGTAGAGGGTGTCGTTATCAGCTGCAATGTCAGCTCATCAGCTTAAGAAATACCTTCCTCCCCCATCCTTTTTTTTTGCTTAGTAATTTATTATGATTGCTTAATCCATCTACCTGTAAACCAATGATCTGCTTCTAGTCATCAGGGTGTAAAAAGTGCTTTTTAAATCTTCCTATCCAGTAATATTTCTTTTCATGTACCTCAATTTACCTTGATCTCCAAGGCAGAAAGAAATCATTTTGAAATTTGGAACCAACTCTCTATGTTTATCTCCTTTGTACCTTTCACAGTTTTATAGCTTTTTATCACATTTTCTTTCATCCCTCATTTTTTTTTTTTTTTGGCTGCATAGAAACTGTTCCATTTTCTTGACCATATTATTGCATTTGTCTGGATCTTTTCCAGCTCCATTTTGCCTTCCCAACAAAAAGCTGTTTTTAAAAAGCAGTGATTTGGGGGAATAACATCAATATGGTTTATTATTTTTTCTGCTTCATTATGTACCAGTTTACTATACTAATAGCTACTAAAGGTTATGTAAGTAAAAATTATAGTTTAAAAATAGAAGTGTTGACACAGGCATAATGCACTAATTTGCTAATCCTTTGGGACACACACAACACTAATTTTGTACATACCCACCTAACTCCAGAGCATCCAAGGCGGTGATAGAATTACGAACCTACCCATCGCTGCCAGTCAGTGATCAATAAATTGGCAAATTATGAGTGTATCGATACATTTATGCACTCAATGAGACTGTAGAGTGTGCAAGTTAATGATAGGCTTCCACAGTTAAACAGCAGCAGAAAGCTCCCAAACATCGTCTAGACGAGCCCCATATTCCTAAACTTGGCAGCACCTGAAATATCCAAGTCACACTATCATCTTTCTTCTAAACTCAAAAATCTTTGATTAGGCCAGCACTGTGCCGGGCACCTGAGACAAAGATCAAAGGGACCTGGTTCCGGCTACGAAAGTGGGGGTGATGCTAGGGTTGCTGCGCCATTGGGGTTTTTGAGAGGATTAACTCGGGTGACATCTGTAAGCTGCTTAGGAGAGGGCCAGGCTTGTAGTGAGCTCTGCATAAGTTTATCGTTATTATTTAAGTTTCAACATTTTAACATTTTATGTTTTCATAATCAGAAGGACGTAGCCTACTTAAGAATACCTACTGGGAGGTGCTCTACTAGAAGTGTGAATGGAGCAGTGTGGAGGGATTGGGCCTGCCTGGAGGAGTTGGGACGGGGATCAGGAAGGCGTTTCAGATGGGCCTTGAAGGATGGAGAAGGTTGGGAAGAAAGCTTTCCAGGCGGGGGAAATGGCAAGTACGAACCAGACTTGTTCTTGTTTCATTTTGAAGCAATTTCCTTTTGTTCGGGGCTTTGGAGAGATGGAGAACACTGATAAGAGATGCCCGGACAATAACCCATCTTTCTTTGACAGATAGTAAATCATCCATTATATAATCTTCCTTCCAGACTAATCTGCCCAGTTCTTTTTCCTCGGGGGATTTATTTGCATCTCCCCCCACCGCTCTGTTTGGTGGAGAGATAGCTAAGAAGGGCCTTGGCAAAATTATAAAGTGAACATCATGCCTTTGCCTGGACTCCCTCCCAGTATGAAGCCTTCCTCGTTCCCTCTCCACGTGCCTACTGAACTCGGGGCCCACCTTTCAGAAAAGAAAACCTATGAGCTCACTCCCCTGGGACTGTCCTGGGCTTACCACTCACAGTCTGCATCCTAAAGGCAAAGTTTCTGAGAATAATGTTTTAATACGGAGGTTCTTAGACCAGTAAAATTTTCAAAAAGTCTGGCAACCTCTGACAAAATGTTAACTTTTTATTTTGCTATGTGAGAATAATGAAAACACATTCTCACCTAGTATCGTTACTACTTCCTAAAAGAGCACATTTTAACAAGAAGTAATGGAAATGGTAGAATTTTGAAATAAAGGGTAGTCTTTTCCATGGAATGTAACTGACTTGTAAAAATATGCTACCTTTATCTTGCCGCTGATCTGTGGTGTGCATTTGGGAAGTGCTGCGTCGACTACAAGGGATGAACACCTAGTGGTGGGAAGCCAGACAGCAGCAGGGGCTGAGTGGGAACAGATCAGAAAGAACTGCGTTTCCTTGCTGCTCTGCCTTCCATTTCCAGCCTCAGCTCTTTTATGTGCCTTGGTAGCTCAGCTTTGTCAGCCTCCCGCTTATGACTGTTATGGGAACTGAGCCTCGGTTGCTAGGATCAGCTGCCCAGACCATCAGAGTCAGGAATTAACCTAAGCGAACCTGTTGTTACTTAAGGCCGTATCAAATCTCCTTAGTCAGTCATCCTCACTGTTTCAAAACATTCAGTCAAAACCCATGCTTGACCATGGCCCAAGCCTTGAAGAGCACATTAGTCCTAAGTGCCTATCGAGGTTTAGAAAATTTAACTGCATCAAGTGAAATTAATGTGCTTAAAATATTAGGCTTTGACGTAAGTGCTCTTCTGAAGGTAACTGTCACCTTTGATGCACCTGACATTTCAACCCAACTCGGGACACATCAAATGTCAATAAATCTTGATTAATCACAGCAGCCATCACAGCCCACTATGGACAGGGTCAAAATGCTAGCATTAGGGAATGAAAAATGAAAAACCTGCATTTCTATTTTTGGTCAAGCTCTGTAGCATGGATCCTAGGATACATTGCCACTGCACAGCAGGATTCAAGGAAACGGTGCTGACGGCTTCACTCTTCTTGCACTGTGATGCCCAGAGAAAGATTAGCCCGCCGCTGACTTGCGTCTTGAATGAAAAATGGATTCCAGGTAGAACTGGATCTCGCTCAAGAGAAAGATACACCAGCTTTTATTTATAGCTGCTTGACTCCCTTTCAGACACACTCCAAATTTATTATTCTTGAAATTGAATTAGTTGTAATCACTGATTGTGGAAACGTCGAGCAATTTCGAGGCAGGCTGGGAGGAAAGCTTTGTCATCAGACTCCTGCATTAAGTCCTGCTCCAGCTCTGTGCCTTTGGCAGCGACTTAATCTCTTCCTTGTCTGTATTTTCACATCTGTAAAATGGAGAGACGCCATAAATATTCTAAATATTTATAATATTTATAAATATTCTATAAATATTATAGAATTATCGTGAAGTTTAGAAAGAATAACTGTATAGTGCTTGACACAGCGGATCCTCGATAAATAGTTCTGGTCATTGTTACCAGGAATTTTTAGGGTGGGAAAGCAAGCTCCTTTGTGGTCCTCTGGTATTTCCTTCCCGCTCTGGGACAGGGGTAGGGATGAGGGGGTGCTGGGAGAATATGGCCTTTTTCACTGTGCTTGCTTCTAAAAATATTTTCTCCTTCTGGAATCATGCGGGGGGAGGGCAAGGACAGGTGTCATTTGAAGGTGACCTGAGGAAATGAGCAAGCAAATGGTTTCTCTTTGCTCTCAGAGGTTCAGGGCCCTCACCTGTCACAAGGCCTGTGCTATTAGTAGTAATTCACGTGCATGTTTCACCTGCAGTTATGTTGAAACAATCCTCGTGGGTATGTACTTCAACCTGAACTGCTTTGTATGCCCCGCCATGAGGCACACAGCAAATGCTGGCTGGCCAGCTTTGAAAGTTGGGTTAGCACGGAGCAATAGGGTTCGGATGAGCTCAGAGACAGCTAAAGCAATTAGACAAATAACAGCTTCTTGCTTCCATTGCAAGAAGGAGTAGGAGGGCTTAGGATGCCTCTGCACATCTAGACCAAGTTCAAAGATAAGGACACCATAGAATAATCTCTTATTTTTTAAGTTCTCCTCTGCTGATAGTATTGCACTTTGTAGACACTCGGAACTCAATAAATGCTAGCAGGCAGATGGAAGCACTGACGCCAGCCAGCTAGCCTGAAAGTACTAACTGCCCAACCCCCAGAGCACTGGCTGCTGGTGAGGAGAGGTTCTCCCGGCTTCCGAGTCTTGGTGTGTGGCACAGCCCTGGCTAAGCCTCACACCCCCAATTTAGCACCTGTCAATCTCCTGTCTGCTATGAAAGAGCCTGTTTTTCTCCCTGCTGGGCCCCCCACTTGTCTGGGATTTCCTCAGTGCTGTCTGTCCAAATCTTTCTCTTGCTGGAGTTTGCTCAGGCCCAGAAACACCAGGAATGGAAAAAGTAGCAGCTCTCGGCCTGGCTACAAATTCTTCACCTTCTCAATAGCCTGGGGTTTTTCTTCCTACCAGGGCAACAGTGAGTCTCCTTCTTGGACTCTCTGAAGTCTGGCCAGCCAAAGCTCCTGCCCTTCTCCTGCTGGCCTGGGCTGGCTCCGATGGTATTCCCACCCAAAGAGCGGATACCCATGTGGTTTCAAGGGGTCTGAGGGACAGGAAGGGAATGGAGGGGTAAGGGCCTTTTCTGTCTAAGCTCAAAGGCTCCTTGCCCTGGATAGAGGGCCATGTGCCCACGTGTGCCCAGCCTGAATCAGGGTACTGAGCTCACCCTGCCCAGCTGCTTGTGCGTTAGTTCATGGCAGCTGTGGTCACAAATAGGATCAAATCGAGCAGTTTTGAATTCTGTTTAATGCTGCCATGAAAATGGGCTTAACTGCTTTTCCGTATGGTTATTATGACTCTCTTCCCTTCCCTATGAAACCTCGCATGAGTCATGGCTGGAGAATCTCCACCCCACTGCGCCCACTGCGCCCACTGCCCCAAGAAGCAGAAAGGCTGGCTTCCTGGGGTTTCTCTTCCTGGCAGTAAACCCTGCGGTCCCTGCAGGACTGTTATAACTTATCCAAGGTTAGAACATCAGGGAGCCCATAACCTGGCAGGGGCAGGGCTTCTCCTTACCATCCAGGAGGGAAGAGAAGTGTCTGCTGCAGATTTTTCATTTTGGGAAGCAGGGGTATGGGGGAGGATCATGAGGCCAACCAGGCACAAAGGGTCTGCCCTGTGAATTCCCGAGGCCTGGCTAGGATCCTCCCTTCCCAAACTCAAGTCTATTTGCTCCCGGGATCAGTTGGGCTCCTTTAAGTGTAAAGAACAAAAACCTCACTTAGGTCTCTGTATTAGTTTACTTAAGGCTGCTATAACAAAGTACCAGAGTGGATGGCTTAAACAATAATTTATTGACTCGGTCTTGGAATCTGGAAGTCCAAAGTCGAGGTGTCGGCAGGGCCACGAGGGAGGGGACTGCTCCAGGTCTCCCCTTTGCTTGCAGATGACTGTCTTCTCCCCATGTCTCAATATTATCTTCCCTCCAGGCGTGTTCCTGGGCCCACGTTTCTCCACCAGTCATTTTGGGCCCACCCTAATAACCTCATTTTAAATTAATTATCTCTTAAAGACCCTATCTCCAAAAACAGTCACATTCTGAGGTACTTGGTATTCGGACTTTAACATGAATTTTTAAGGGGTTTATTTCAAGGATACTCATGGCCCATAGCTGAGCTGGGTCAATGTTGGTGGCAGAGTTCTCCCTCCCCCTCCCTCCCC
>NW_006438074.1:792992-793895 GCF_000325575.1 Pteropus alecto
ATGCTCCTAATACCCCTTTGTCTTCCCTATAGATTTTACCAGCACTGTAATTAAATGAGTTGTAAAGTTATCTAGTCAATGTCCATGTCCACGCCAGATAGGAAGCACCAGGACAGCAGGGCAAGTGAATGTTGAGTTCTTTGCTGCATCCCCAGTACTTGGCTCAGGCTTGGCACGTAAAGGTACTTAATTCATGGTTCTCGAGTTGAAGGTTTCTCACTCTTGGTGTTTCTGCTCCCTTTTCTCACTCCTTATTGGCCAAGTCCTCGGCACCTTCCAATCCAATTTGATCACATTTCAGAGAGTCACATTATGTATATATCATATTTCACTTCGTGCTACTTGTACTATTTACCTAATGTTCTCTTTTAAAATAATTCACACTTTTACATACACAAATTTATTTTTAAAAGAAACATTGTGTTATAGGTTGATATTCTATTTAATATGTTTAAATGAATAGATAGTTAAAGCACATAATTATTAAAATATTTGTGTAACAGTTAAGGTTATCTCCTGAACCACTGATGGGCTACCTGTCCTGCTCAGGTCCTGGAGGGAGATAGTCCACCTGGCTTAGCTGAACATCTCTTGGGTTATATCAAATAGGATGCTCTTGGCTGTAAGTAACAAACTCTACTGAAAATACTGACTTAAATAATATGGACATTTATTACCTCATGTAATAAATGTAACTGGAATATTGGAATAGTGAGGTGGGAAGACTGGTTGTTTAGGGGCTGAATTATCTCATTATCTCATTGAAGACTGAGGTTCTTTCTACCTCTGTGTTCTGGTAGCCTCAGTGTTGGTTTAATCTGCTGGTGGTAGCAGGATGGCAGCAGCCCCTCGTAGTAGCACACGGAGACACAGCATTCAGAGAAATAAGGGAGATTTTCATTG
>NW_006438074.1:793910-808287 GCF_000325575.1 Pteropus alecto
CCCAGTGGTCTTCCTTATAAATTTCATTGGCTTGAATTGAGTCACATGTTCATTCCTTGGAAAGGGAATGACTGTGCAGGTCCTCTGGAGTAGATAGGGTATTGTGGTGACAGCCACAATGTCCATCACACACATTAATGACTAACCTATAGACAAGCTGTCTTTGAGGCAGATGCCCACTGCTGGTCCATTCAGGAGCTATCCCTGACCCCAGACCAGCCTAGATCAAGAGCAGACAATTTCAACCAGAGGAGAGGCTGAGTCATGGCAGGTGCTACAACTGACATATCAGTGCTCTCCCTTCTGGTGATATGTCTATGCCTTTGAGCTCTGTCAGGGCTTAGCTGAGCCATTAGCTTCCAAAATGCTGCTGGCCTCCTCTGTGACTCCCCCACGCTCTGGCTCATAGCAGACCTGAGCAAACAGAGCCAGCCCCCACCCCACCTTGGCTCCCAATCTGGGAAGAGAGACTCTGTCTTGAGTCTGCTTTTGATGGGGCTGGGCCAGACCCGCAGGGCTCATTTTCTCTGTCTCCTGTTAAATTCCCTGGCTGCTCCTCAGCTGTCAGGTTGCCAAGCCCCTAGCGTCTCCTGGCTCCCTTTGCAACAGGAAATGGGCCTGACAATTGTTCTTCCAGAGCCGGTGATTTTTCAATATGTATTTGTACAGATCCCACCCACGCTTCATCTCCAAAACCCCAGCTTGTATTCAGCTCTGATTTACTAAGCACGTACTACAAGCCCAGCTCTGTACTCAGCACTATGGGGGAGGGAGGGCAAGGAATGGGGAGAGCACGGAGAACACAGAGGAAGCATCTGACATGCCCTCTGCTTTGGGGCTTATAGCGGCAGCCACACACTTGAGAAGTGTGATTACCAGCCAGGGTAGCTGTCTTTGACTACAGGTCATGTAAGTTGTCCAAATAATGCCATGTAGGTTCAGGGGAGGGCAACATAGACAGAGGCAGTGTTTGTGCTGGTGATTCTGTCGGCCCCCGACAGACCCTAGAGCCACTCTCTTTCCTGCTGGGTACCCTGGTGCAGACCGCTTTAGACCGCATCAACTGGCCCCTTGCCCCCAGCTTCCAGTTGGGCTTGCCGATGGAACCACAGGCGGGAGGTGGGAGGGCAAGAGGAGAGCGAGGCCTGGGATGTATGCCCTCTGCTTCCTCCCTGTCTTATTGTGATTCTGGTTTGGCTGGTTCCGCTAAAGCCACAGCTCCTGTAGGGGACAGGATGGTGTGGCTTCTTGCTGTTGCTGATTCCTGGTTCCAGCCACAGCTGGAATAGTCCCTTTATTCTTCAGAGTTCCCTTGAGTGTGCTAGGTCACTGACCAGTAAAGTCTTAGAAAATGACCTCTAAAGGAGTAGAGCCTGGAGCTAGACTTCTGAGGGTGAGTCGAAGTTGGGTAAATAGAGAAGAGACAAAAGAGCTTTCCAGGGAAAGCACAGCTCAAGCAGAGGTGCCAGAAAGAGATGGAGCGAAGGTTGGGGGACTTTGCCTAGATGGGGAGTGAAGGCTGGAAAACAAGATGAAGACTTATGGAAGTCCCCGACTGCCAGGCTGGGTGACTTGGTCTTCATTTCTTGGGCTACATGGAACTACTGGAAATTTTGAGCTAATGAGGCAAAAGTTTTGACTTTATTATTAATGGCTTTGTTTTGGTTTTTGTTTCTTTTTCCTTGTTATTGATTTTACTATCAGCATTGATAACAGTTAATATTTATGAAACACCTTTATTTTGAATTCTATCCACCCTAAAATTCATATGTTGAAGTCTTAACCCCTCAGAGTGTGACCTTACAAGGAGACAGGATCTTTACAAAGGTAATCAGGTTAAAATGAAGTCTTTTGGGTAGGCCCTAGTCCAGTATGACTGCTGTCCTTATAGAGAGAAATTTGGACACAGAGAGAAGTATGGTGGGAAGACAATGTGAAGAGATACAGGGAGATGACGGCCACCGACAAGCCAAGGTGAGAGGTCTGGAACAGATCTTCCTTCAGAGCTCTCAGAAGGAAGCAACTCTGCCGACACCTTGACCTTGGACTTCTGGCCTCCAGAACTGTGAAATAATAAATTTCTGCTGTTTAAGCCTCCTGTCTGTAGTACTTTGCTCCAGCAGCTTGAACAAACACGCTCTCTACGTCAGGGTCATGTCCTGCTCAGTCGCGAGTGGTCATGTGCATGTGAGCAGAGTTATCGGATTCAATCTCATAGCAGCTCCACTTTGCAGGTGACTCCTCTGGCCCCGCGCCGCCTCCTTTAATTCTGGCCACAGCACTTATTGCTTCGACACTTTTCGTGGTTATGGACAGATGAATTTGTTGAGCACCCGTTAGGTGCCAAGCACTCTTATTGCCCTGGAGCTGACATTTGATGTTTCTGTATTTGTTTCTTGTCTGTTTCTACCAGAAGAACAGCTCCGTGAGAGCAGGGCTGTATCTGTCGTGCTCATGACACTTCAATGTCTGTGGAAAGAATAAAAACGAAACTAAGATTTAAATGTTGATGTCCCCTACCCAAGGTCAGTAAATGACAGGGCCAGGGTCCAGATATTGCGAATTAGATGAGCTAAGTCTTTGGATGGCTATTGTCAACTGAATAGCTCTTCTCAAACTGAAGGGACAAGGGACTTATACCACAAAAAGGAGCAAGCCACTTCACAATTCCTTGTTAATACTCAAGCTCCCAGTTTTTTATTTGGTGTACAGATGCCATGACTTCTGCTCAGGGGACTCGAGGGGCATTTAAAGAGAGGGACACATATTTAGACTTTCTGTGGAATGTCCATTGTGGTTTTGATCACATCAACGTACCTAATTAGCTTGAAAGAACTCTGGGCCTGCCGGTAGGCCACCAGTGGCCTTTGATGAGTGTGGGCAGCTGCTTCCCAAGTGGTAGTTCATCCAAGAAACTCTGGCCATTGTGTGAGGAACAGAGCTCCGTGGCGTGTGGTGTGGCTCCTGCTGGTTCAATTCACAGCCCTGAAAAACATACTTTTGGGTGCATTCTCTGTTGGATGCTTGAAGGACGGGGAAAGAGATTACCAGCTTGCTAGAGGCCCAAGATGGGGGGCAAAGTAAGCAGATTCTAGGAGCTGAGAGAACCCTTCCACCCCATTTCCTGGGAATTCTCACTGGCATTATTTCCCCCTCTGGTTCCCCTCAGAGTTCTAAGGCCCTCATTGTCAACCCACTTTCCTCAGCCTCACCTACTCTCTCACATGGCCCAGGAGCCAGGTCTCGTGCCTTCTTTTGGGCCATGAGATCATAAGCCTGATCATCTTGACACTGTAATTATACTTTAGTTACCTCAACCCTTGCCAGACATAGAAATTCCCAAATGATAACAGTGGGAGTGCAGAAAGCTGAAGTGCTTCTGTAGTAGGCGATGCCAGCCCTGGGCTATCACTTCTGGGAGGCTGGGAACACCGGCCTAGAATGGGGGCCAATCCCCCGCAGCAGACCCAGAAATTATGGCAGCTAGGCCTGCTGCCCAGGGCTCAAACACAAGTCCTCCGGAAGCTTGATGCAGCTGATGCAGCTCCAGCTCTCCTTCTCATTCATGGCTCAATGAAACTGCATGTGGATGACAGTCATTTGTCCCTTCTGGTAAAGTATCAGTGTGTGACTGACTTGTTTACTAATTTTTAAAAACTGAGTGGCGTCTAGATATCCTGTAATTCCATCACACTCACTGTTGTTCTGATTTGCTTTCGTGGGTGGGAGAGGAAGGTTGGAGGACAGATAGAACTCTGGGCATTGGGCATAAGCGTGGGTTGATCCATGGGAGTGTGCTGCCCATATAAATGTCGTCATCTTGTACGTTGTGGCAGAAAAAGTTGGAAACCAAACCTCTTTCAGGTTGTTACGAGATGGGCTTCTGGAAGACCCATTTACAGAATGCTTTGGAAACCGGCTTGGAAAACTTGACATGTTGTCACTTTCATCTGCTAAGCAGCTTACAAACATTCTCCCATTCCTTCCCATGGCTCTCTCCAACGTCTTTGCTTCAACTGGATCATATGAATTTTCCAAGTGAGATCACAGGCCCAGGGAGGGAGGATATTTGGGAAATGTAAGGTTTGGGGACAAGAGCCATCAGTCCTCAGGAAAGACCCCCATTTCATGCTATTTTTTGTGATATGAAAAACCTACCCATCACAAGGCACCTAATCCCTAATTCCTTAGAGCTCCATCTGTAGGAGCCATCACCGTAATTACACTGTGCATAAAACCAAGAGAGGCCTCCTCCTGGCTGGTGGGGATGCAAATTTCCCTGGGCTGACTCCTGGTGCCTCTGGGAATATAGATGAGCTCAGGCTACTTAGCAAGAATGAAAGGGACCAAGGTTGCAGGGACCAGAGACCAGAGCAGCTTCTCTGACGTTTTAGAATGCGTATTGTGACAGGCAAAACTCACCTAAATAAAGGGTCATTCTATTTTCTAGGAAATCTCAGCATTTCCTGATCCTCCTCCCCTGCGACTTCCGTTGCAGTGGCCCAGAGGAAAGTCGAGTGTGCCCACTCCCACCCAGGAGCAGGGACCCTTGGGAAGCACACACTAGGGAGTCTTCCTGGGGCTCTGGGCTGGTGAGGCACTGTGGAGTTAACAGTCTTTTCATTTGTGTGTCTGCGCTGCCCTGTGAGAGGCATGATGGATGCCCCGAGTTCCCCCGGGGAACAGAGCTGAGGGAGGAACCGAGGTGGGAAAGAAAAGCAGGCTTGTAAGTAAACAAGAGCAGAGTCGAGACCCGGGGCCTGGCTCCTGCTGCGGCTTTCCGGGCTTCTGACGAGGAGAGCTCCTGAGGCTCCCTCGGAGCAGCCGGGGAGCCCGTTATTGTTTTTGGATTTCACTAAGATGAACTCCAGATGATTTTCCAAGGGCTGATTTCACAGCACATTTGCTCCATCTGAGTAATCACTCTCTGCAACAGTTGGATTTCCATTCAGCATTTACCTCGTGTGCCCGGAATCAGGACAGTCTGCCTCTTTGGGGTCGAATCGTTTTATTTTCTTTGGGGCTTGGCCAGACCCTTTCCGTCAGCCTCAGTTCCATCTAGGCCTTTCCATTTGTGTGTGGGCAAGACTAGACCAAGTTCACAGAGGTTTCCAGAGCACAAGGATGATGTCCACTCACATGCCTGTATTGTAGGATATAAACAGTGGGGAGAGAATGCACTAAACTTTTAATTTCACAGAGATATTTTGCTACAAGGGAAGACAACAAGAGCCAGAACAAGAGCCAGAATGGTACCTAACTTGGGACATACCATATTCTCAGCCAGGACACGTCCTGAGGAACCAGGATGGGCCTCTGGAGGATGTGTGACAGGACCCTGTGAGGATGAACAGGTTGATAGGCAGCATCGTGTGCAGCAGAGAGAACCCCAGAGATGTGCAAGGGGGTGTGGGGCCCAAATGTCGCCTGACTGAGCTGTTTCAGAGAACAAATGTCTGGGACAGACTCACGGGAACTTGGATTGAGAAGCTTCGTGCCCTTGAGTTGTACCAGAGGCCCACTGTGTTTCTTTCTTTTCATATTAAAATATTAAAAATATTCTTATTTAAAGAATATTCTGATATTTGTACTTTTGTAGTACAAATAAATCCAGCCCCAGAAGTCAAACTGCAGTTTTTGGTTTTTTTTTGCTCAAAGAAAGAAATCTGTGCCCAGCTTTGATGCAAGGGTCCCTCTATGTCTAATTTGTTAAAGCGAACAGCATGTTTTCTGTGAACGGTACTGCCACAGCGTGCCCAGCGTTAGCCCCTTCCTCATGCATTTCCTCACCAAGACACGTGTCCTTCACCACGGCTGCTCCCACCCCCTGAGCCGCATCCTAAGACTCCCCAACTTTGTCCCACAGTGACGGCCCTTTTATCTGCCCTCTGACCTCACTTATCTGGCCTCCCCAGCACTTGGCATGGGGAGAGGGCCACGGAGGGTGCCTGTCATTCACCTGCCGGTTGAACACACTCCTTTATATCGGCTCATGGCCTTCCCAATCCCATCACTTTCTCCAACCCCTCTGCATCTGCATCTGCCTCTGCCACACTCCTTTTCACATCCCAAAGGATATTCAAGAACTTTGCTTAATGACTCCGCTGGAAGCATCCACCCCACAGAAGGATGAGTCCAATCTCCAAAATCAGATCTAAATGCCAGGTCTGCCTTTGCCGCTTATTACCTGTGCATCCGTAAACTTGTTTCTCAACCTCACTGAGCCTCAGTGTCCTCACCTATAAAAAGAGAGAAAGGGTTAGTGTTGCTATGAGTCTTATATACGATACAATCTGGTGTTCTTAAATAGCCCCACAATTTTAGGGAAGTATGAAAGAAAAAAGTTCCTCTCCACTGGGGTTTATTTTATAGTTAAGGGTTAGGGAGCCCTCTCTGAAACCTTTTTCTTAGAGGCCTGAGATTCCATTGAATCCAAGAGAAGTCTATATCCAAACTGAATTCTAGAAGGAAAGAAAGAAAAGTAGAAGTTTGCCAGGCCCCCAAAGCACTTCTGCAGTTCCATTTGCTGCACTCTGTGTGTCCCTAGACTATGTGGATCGATTTAAATTATTCAGCAATTAAGATGGCTGATTATTCCCTGACACTGGTCTCTGTCGTGATGGGAGGTGGCCTCTGAGCCTGCACCTGTTGCTTTCATTTATCTTGTCTTTTTCTCTTTATCGAGGCCCTTTAGTGAACATGGCTTGGTCTTTCTTAAGACTCCACGCCTCTGTTTCCCTGTGCTGTTCTCCTGGCTCAGTGCTCAAGAAGCTTGCTAGACGACCCCAGGAAGATTTTGGATATTTGAGGAAGAAATTGGCAAACTATTTTTACTGCCTAGGTCTCTCCACTGCTTTTCACTCTACTACCCCCAAGATCCTTGATTGAGAAAAAGCACGTGAGGGTATGAAACGAGATTAGAGGGCCTGACGAGAAAACTTGTGATGAGAATGTGTGTCTGTGTCCTACATTGCTGAGCCCCACATTGCTGAGGAGTCACTTCCCCATGAAAAGTGTCTGTGCTCAAAACAGCTACATTGTGGTCTTCCAGGAAAAAAATATGGTTCGAGTTATGGTCCAAAGCCCATGGAAGGGCCAAGAGGGGATTATAAAATGCAGAATGCCAGTTTCTTCCATGCAAATGATGCCCGATTCTATAAACTTTCATTAGTTTGAACTACCAATGGTTGTTTACCTGAAGCCTACTGAGCATTATTAAGTACCAATATTGAAGAAAGCATTACTTCATATTATAAAATATAATGCAACATAAAAATATTTACATATTAAATTATAAAATATATTCATATAATGAGAAATAGGTATATATAACAGAAATAATTTACTATAAAATTATGTATATGTTTATAATGTTTTTATAAAGTGAATAAGAAATTCTTGTCTGTTCCTCTGATTTTTATTATTACTCAGTTTTGTTTTAGTTTTCTTTTGGAGAGGGAATAGGCAGAGGGACATGGGCTGTGGGGACTTTTGCCAAGCCTAAATTGGCCACAGTCAGAGTTTGAGGGCACCATCCAGAAAAAGAATGCTGCGAATAATTTTTCCCAGCTTCCTCTCTTTTTCCTCAAAGCAGTTTAAGAATTAATGGCCGGGCAGTAAAGTATTTTTAGGTCCCCACATAGACATTGGTAGAAAAGTTCTCAGTGTGATCATATAAATGTATGTTATAATCTAAGACACAAATATTCGCCTTGTCTACCCAAAGGTGCAACGGGCATTTGGCTTGGTTATCTTTGCATCTCAATTCACTATGTGCAGAATTTCCTTTCAATAGAAGAAGAGAAAAAATAAATCCAGCTGTGTAGGCTTCTGATCTATTATAAGGAAAGATATTCAAAGATATTCAAAGACGAAAATTAGCGTGGAGTGATATTTTACTTGCAAGCTTTTAGGAAATACATATAAACAGATTCAAGGAAGGCAGAGTAACCAGGAGACAGTGGTTGATTATATCCTTCCAACAACTGTAATTGTGCCTCAATTTGCAGGAAAATCGATTCTCTTTCACAGATGCAATGATGTGAGCTGTAGAAGGCTCTGGGCCACAGATGAGACTGGAACATGTCTGGCTCCAGCTTAGAAGTTCCTTGTGGTCTCTGGTATGTTAGTGAGTGGGCAGGGCCCTCGGCCCCCAGGCTTGTAACCCTTCATGGGTTACATGACGAGTCAGCATCCATGGTGGGATCTGGACCCACCAGGCTTCTCGTCAGCCCAGGGGCAGAGCACCCACAGAAAAACACAAACACTCCACATGCCACGTGGAATGGCGATGCTTTGTATTTATATTTTATTGTTCGGTTTTGTTTTTTTTTTAAATTGTAAATGTATTATACAAGAAATGGAAAAATCTAAGTCATATAAAATTGAAAATAAATATAATCCCACTACCCAAGAGTAATAACCACCATTGAAATCCTGGTACTGCTTCTTTCAGTCCTATGTGCATATATGTGTACAGATATCTACATGCAAGTCAGGTATCAGTCGGAATTCCCAGCTCCTTGCTCTCCTGGAGAGGCTTGACCCTATTGCATACTCTTCAGAAGTCCAAAGTCCTCCCGAGTGTTTCTGGAAATTCCAGGGGGTCTTACGTCCTTGGGATCACCTCTGCCTTTAAGCATACATGTCTACAGCCATTTTAATTGTGTTCCGCATTTCACAAACTTAGATGGATAAGTCTTTCTCTGGATTTCTACCCCAATGTCCACTCATCATGCATGTATTGATGAGGTGGACTTGACTGAACATTTCAGGTGGAGACAGGCTTAGGGGTTAGCTTGCAGCCACAGGAGCTTCTTCTAGTGGGACACCAGGCATCTTAGTGTCCTCTAGGCAGCGTCCCACGAGGAATGTCTCTGCCTGCCTTGCTCTGGCAGGGCTCAGACTCATACCTCCTGGCTCCTTGCTCCTCTTCCATGACCCCTTCTCCTCCATGGCCCCCCAAATCCTCCTGTTGGTTTGCATCCGTCAACACCTGACCTTCAAGGTCTCCCTTCCAATACAAGTGGCTGATGAAGACATTTTCTTAAACCAGGACCTTTCATATAGCAACTGTTACAATAATAAAAATCTTGAGGTCATACTCTATAAAGTCTTTATTCTGCCTTTTTCAATTCGGCATTACATTTTCAGCACTTTCCCTATATTGTTAAATATGTACCAATACAGTATTTCATCACATAGATGCACTGTTATTCATTTCACTATACTATTGTTGGGCATTCTTTGCTTTGGGGAAATATACAAAGCAGAAATGATTAGCTCAAGGTGGTGAATATTTTTAAGGTCAGTACTAATTGCCGGATTGCCCTTCAGAGAGGCTATGTCAATTTGCACACTCCTCAGCTCTGAGAGTGTCAAGTGACTTTATTCTTTAAATGATTTGTTAAATCAGCATTGGCTGTGGGAGAGATGATTTCAAGGCAATAAAGTATCTGGTTAGTCAGAGCCACTGAAAGCCCAGAGCACTGAGGAAGTTCTTGGCCTGGCTGGACTCTGGGGTCCCCGGGCAGTCAACGAACCTCTCAGGACCTCTGCCTTACCCAGGCAAGGCTGCCCACTGGCTCCCATAATCCAAGTAGGTCCTCACCCCCTGACTCCTGCTGTGGGACATGCCACATTCCCTGGGGTAGCTCTTATTCCACCTTGGATGTGCCGCCCTCTGCCACTCCTCCCAGCTATTCCGCAGCAGACCTGGGTAGCTTTGGGCACACCAGGCTTCTCCCCAGCTCAGTAGGGAACTGGGTCTCTGGGACCCACCGAACTCATTTCTCTCTCCCTCACTGGAGCTTGGAAGGGATCAAGGGTGTTAGCTATCACATCACCCCATCCCTCCAGTAGACTTTCATGGGTCTGCTTTTTCTCCTGCCAAGGACACAGGAGCAGAGTCTCAGGGCTCTTCTTTCCTTTCCAGATCCCCTTCTTTCCTTTCCGGAGATAAGAGAGCACCACAGAACCCGAGACTTCCCCTACTTCGCTCTGGTAGGACATTGGTGAGTTCTGCTTTTCCCACTTTGTGAGCAAATCACACGTGTGCACAAGCAGCCAAGACTCTGGCTGTCCAGACTATTTTTAAACAGACTAAAAATACTGACTTACCTCAGAGGATTGTGCTGAAGGAGCTTGTGTAGGGTATCAGATGGACCTTTACAATTATAAATGCTTTGCGTCACCTGTTCTATACCACACAGGTTGCTCCCCTGGGAACCAAACAGGAAGATGGTTATAAACTCAGGCCAGGCAAAGGAACTGGGGTGATGGGCAGACGAGAAGCAAGGGGCCCTTCAGGGTGTGGTGATGCTCCATTTGATTTGGCCTCTCTAGGCTCTGGACAACTCCAGGGAAGACCCTGGGTCCCCAGGCCCAGGGCAGGGCTGGCGCATAGAAGGTGCCCCGTGAGTGCTGGTTGTTGATGGCAACGTGGTGAATTGGGTGTCTTTGGCTGGGACCATGCAGATGATTGAGCTCTGCTGCCTGCGATGTTATGATTTCTCATATCCCTGTTTGGGCAGGAGAAACCCAGACACAGGCACACACATGTGCACCTGATATTCTGCTCCCTCCCACTCCAAGTCCTTCCACAATGTCCCTGGGCTCTGTCCCTCCCTGGGACATCTGCTTCCCCAGCGTAAGCCTCTGGGCCTTTCACTACTGCCGAGTGCAGGAAGAGCAAATGCTCTTCTGTTCCACGTCAGGCACTTTGGATTTAACCTTGAAGGCAGAGGCTCAGCTGCCCTGACAACCTGCAGCTCATTTCTACAGCAACACCTCCCTCGAAGGTAGCCCAGCACGTCCTTGGCCACAGGCTTCCTGGGGCGATAAAAATAGCTGAGGCCCCGCAGCTGCTGAATGATGAGTTCTGGAAGGAGATGATTGATTCTCACAGCTGAGCCTCAGGGTCAGTGAGCACTGTGCAGGCAGAGAGGCCGGGTGAAGGCTGGGCCCGCCCGCCCGGGGTTCTGCTATAGATAGAGCTGTTGACAGAGTGATCCTGGGCTCTCCCTACCTAAGGGGAACACAAAACAAGCTAATTAAAAGGAACTGCAAAGGGCTCTTGTGAAATGCAGACTGAGCACCCTTTTCTTTCAGGCCATATTTGACCTTTTTTGATACGTGCAGTCATTTCTCCTCCTTCATCTGGGGCAAGATTCGAAATGGGGAGAGAGTGTTCAATTCCAGGGAAGGCAATGGGGTGGGAAAGTGAGAGAAGTGAGCCCCCCGCTTCCCCTAAAACAATGGTGAGGAGCTGTCGGGGCTTATGAAACACCATGGGGACACCGATGTCACGCAGCTCCTGATGGCCTGGAATTAATATCTGCTCCCCCCTCAGGCTCCTGCTTGCCTTGCTGGGAGACTACATTTGGTCATCTACCAGGGCTGTGCTCCGATTCATCACGGTGATCTAAGGTCATCCATGCTCAGGAAGCTCTTGACCAGTAACAGAGTACTTTTAAGCTAGTACCCACATCACAAAGCTGTTGGGCTGCACAAGTCAACAACTGGAATTGCAAAGTTGCACAGCTGGACTAGATCTGGATAATTCACATAGCCACATGCATTTACTTTACAGTGCATGTTTTTTAGGCAGTCTATCCCCCAGTGTTCTATAAAGTAATAATAATAAGGTTTTGGAGAGAGAAAGGGAGAAGAAAGTGCTGGAGGAGGGAGAAATTAAGAGGCAAATGAGAAACGATGTTTTCAGATGAGATTATTAAAAGGATGATGAGTTGATGAGGTGGCGGGATGCAGAGAAGATAATCCAGATGGCCGTTGCTCCCTACGAGAAGGCACTGCGCTGTAATTGTTGCAGAGGGGAAGGGAGAGGGAGGCCTACTGGTTTTCATGAAAGAGGCAAAAGGAAGGCTGTAGAGCAGCCTGGGTGAGGAGCATGGGCTTGAAATAGACGGGGGCCCTTCCTTTGTCTTTTATGCGACATGTAGGATGTTTTAGTGCGTCTTTGTCTTTTCCGGAGTCGGAGGGGATGCGTGCACTTGCTTCTGTTCCTCTCTGTTCTTTGCTCATTATCTTCTCCTCTGAGTTACAGCTTGGCAGCTCCAAATCCCTCCCTGGGTAGCCCCCCTCTCTCTCCCACCCACTGACACAATCCCCGAGTCACCTCTATCTACATCCATCAATGTTTTGAAGGATTTAGGATATGTAACTGAATCTGTATCCCCTCATTGTCCCCAATGATAGACCTTATGCAGCAGTTATCTGAATTCCTAGTTATGGAAAATGTAGAGTGAGTTCAAAAGAGGGGTAACCAAGATGATAAGGGTTTGGAAACCGAGTCAGAGCAACTTGGGTGGGGGAGGGGAGGGTCACAGATATTGCAGCTAGTCTAGAAAAGAGAATCTTCAGAACACTAATAACCTGCAGGTTACCTCCAGGTCTGTCTCTGATATTGGTGGGAGAGAAATGGAGACACTCTTCCAAACTCCTTTCCTTTCCCACACCCCAGAGGCTTTACACACATGTGTGTGTGCGGACAGCCCACATTCCAGTTCCATCTCTATACCCATCAAGCTGCCACTTGGCTAATGCCTGGGACTAGGAATTACATATCAGCCACCCTTAGGGGGACAGACCTGGGAAGAGGCCATAATCTGGGACTATTTGGGCAGGGAATTCCCAGGTTCTAGTTACATGGAGCAAAGCCTAGGAGGCAGCACTGGATCTACTTGAGCACATTCCCTGGATCCCACAGAATTCTCATGGCCTCATGGAAAGTGACGTGACCCAGGAAGGACTAGAACAAGGTCTTCAAAGTATAGGGCCTGGGGCAGGGACACAGTTGCCTGAGTGTAAATCCGGTCCTGAGTATGTCAATCTCAAGCCGTTTCAAACAGGATGAATTTCCTGCCAAATTAATTCCTCCGTCTGTATTCTGCCTCTAGGAAAGGTCTCATGACCCACCCGGGTGGAAGTCCTTCTCCATTACCAAAGCAGCTTTCAGTTCTAACGATTCTAACCCCTTCACACTTCCAGAATCTTCCCTCTCTTTTAGCCTCAGCTACTACGTGACAGCTGTCACTTGTGCCTGGACTGATTTCCTGGCCTCCTGGGTTGATCTCTTCTCCTCCAGTTTCCACCCTGCCACCCCAGCCATCCTTCCTCAGCGTAAATATGACTTCTCCAGCCCCTGCCCTACTCTTCAGGAGCTCCTGATGCCAACAAGATCAAGTCCAAGCTCCTCAGCCCAGCATGCAAATCTTCTATTACACTATGCTGCCCACCTCCACTCTCCCCCAGACTCCAGCTCTTGGATTTGCCAAATATACTCACAGTTGATGAAACATTCTCTTTCTGAACTCTTTGCCTCCTTGCTTATACTGCTCTTTTGCCTGAAAGGCCCTTCCTGGACTTCCTCGACCACATACTTTCTCCCAAATGGAAAACTTTCCATGCCCCCATGTCCCCTTTCCTCCTCAGGTAAATTCGGTTACCTTCTCTGTAAACTGAGCTGCTTCTCACATCACAGCAATTAAAATATTTCTAGCATTTACTTGCTTACAGATCTTTCTTTTTCTCTCATCAGACTATAAGCTCTCTGAAGGCAGGGGCTGTCTTGTTCTTGGCATCTCTGTGCCTGACACGAAAACGTGTTGAATTGAAATAGAAAAGTATACATATGGCTTGTTGCCACAGATCAACTCATGTGTTGATGAGCAGACATTACTTGATTTGTTTTTATCAGATACTGTATATGGTAATGGTTCCTAAACAATGGGTTGGAATTGATCATGAGTTTTAGGCATACGTTCAAGACGTGGATGAGTCCATAAAAGGTGCTCGGTCTTGCCGAGAGCCCTTGGCATCACCCACAGCTGGAAAGGCACTCGGAGACTGCAGCAGTTCCAGGCTTGGGGACTTTGTGTCTCAGGTGCCAGCCAGGGTTATTTCAGGACAAAGGCCAGGTCAGTAACTCTGGCCACTTGGCTCTGCATTCCCATTCCTCCAATGGGAGGAGCCAACAAAAGCTTCTTCCTCATTTTTGAAAGGGGAGGAAAAGGGAAGAAGGCAGACAGGTATAAAATCTATTCAAGGGTCAGAGACCAACTGCCGCCCATCTCATTCATCCATGATTCACTGAATGAGCAAATGCCAAAGACAAAATCGTGAACAAAACACAACCCTGCACTCAGCTTGGAAGCAGGGAAGTAAACCAATGGGAAAAATACAACAGAACACCTGCCAAACTGGAGTGAAATACCAAGTGATCAAAGGACCCTGAGTGTAGACTGCACCCAACTCTTTCTCATGACTAATAGCCCTGTGTGATCTGAGCCTGCCTGCTCTCCAATGGCATGAGCCTCTGTCCCTCTTGCTCACCGGCCTTCTCTCTGGTATATTGTCC
>NW_006438074.1:808322-832445 GCF_000325575.1 Pteropus alecto
CATCTTGCAGCTTCTGCTGAATATCATTTCCTCAAAGAGACCTTCTTCCATCATCCCATCTGTGCTAACTTCTCTGCTCTCGTCCTCATTATTTGCTCTCAGCTTCTCGCTTGTTTCCTTTAAAGCACTTATCAGGCATGACTATCCTATTTATCTATATTTACTGTCTCTCTCATGCATAACAGAGTAAGCTCCATGAGGGCAGAGACTGCATCTGTCTTGCTTTCTCCTGTATTGACAGCTTCTGGCACATAGTAGGGGCTTAATAACAATTTATTAAACAAACAAAGGGCTCTTGTTGGTTCTCTGGAATTTGGTGGTACACGGTTGGGGGAGATGTCATGGAAGACTTCCCAGAAGACAGGACAGTTGAGTAGGGCCTTGTAGCACTATTAAGTGCTTGTCAGATGGAAGGGCCATTGCCGACATAATAGCGTGGATATGATTCTGATGGTGATGAAGGTGGGGACCAGGGATACATGTAGCCCACCTAGAGTGATAGAGAGGAGGATAAGACAAAGAGGCAAACTATTTTTGATGGATAAGACAAAGAGGCAAACTATTAATAGCACTGCTATCGGCGACCTGTCCCTTTTTGTGTATGGCCCCTCTTTGATGGATAAGACAAAGAGGCAAACTATTAATAGTCTACTTTGATACATCTACCTCTTGGGCAAGTCCACGTAAGCTAAATAGTTCAGTATAAGCTGAACAATTAGAACTAAGAGAACTACCTGAGGGACCCCACAAGGACAGCAAGGACACTCAAGTGACCTCAGATGATTCCGAAGCCTGGGGAAAATACTCCAGCAAGCCTAAGTCATCTGATCATGAGATGCATCTCCTGACCATCTCTGACTGCTCACAAAGAGCTGGCCAAGGACATTCCATCTCTGCCAGGCCACCGGGCCAGGTTCCCAGGACAGCTCTCCACTCTGCTCTTCCCTCCCTCCTATCACACCCAAGGGAAAACAGAATGGGCTTGTGTCCATGGGCGGGCAGACACCTGTCCCAGTGCCAGCTGAATAACCACCACCTTTGTGCTGGGCCAGGGGGTGGGGCATTTGTTGGCAGAGCCCTGGTGATTTATGACACCTGGGCTCATTCACCATCAGGGTGGTGCCAGGTAGAATCTTCAGCTTCACAGGGCAAGGTCTCTCCCTTCCCATGATTTATGGATCCAGAGTGAGCCAGCCATCTTTTTCCTTCTCCTCTTTCTGTTCCCTCCTCCCAGGACAAATGGGTTTCACACCACCGTGGGCTTGATGGGTATGATGACAAAGACAAAGTGGCTCCATTTGTCTGTCTCCCCTCTGCAGCTGCTGTCAGAGAATGATGGCTTTTGGTCAGTGGCCATATTGATTTGCCAGCATCCTTGGCTCTTTATTTGGTGCTTGGGCTACAGCACCAGCCGTCATACTATCTCTATGACGTCTTTGGTTGCCAGGATCTACTGCCCATCTATAGCAGGCCTATATCAAGACTATGAGATCAAGTTTTTCTTTCCCTCCATCTTTCCTTCCTTTCCTCCTTCTTTCCTTCTGTAAGAACCCATACATTTTAGCTTGATCTCTTGGCATGAAAACCAAGGGGGTGGGGTTTCTTTCCATAAGAGTAGGACAGTCATGAAAGCTGCCCTGTCTCTCCATGCCGCCACCAAACTGGTGCCCTGAACCTGCTATGTTTGTACTGTGCAATGAACAGGACCTGAGCGTCTCCCCAAATCATCCCTTTGCTCTGAGAGGTTGAAAAGAGAGCAAGGACATGGCATCCCCCTCTCTGTTGTTCTCAAGTGCCCCGTACTGCTCGTGTGCTCCATCAGGGCAGTGGTGTCCTCAGGTTCTGGCAGAGGTGCATCCAGGACAGAGTAGGAGGGAGGTCGGGAAGTTCCTCCGAGCCTTGCCATAGCTCCCTGGCAAATAATCTTCACTCACTCAAACTTGCAGGGGACATTTGGGCATTTACCAGGTCGCAGGCATTCGTGGAAAATGACAAGCAAAAAGCAAGAAGCAACTGCTGCATGAGGTCAGGCCCCTTCCCCTCTGCTGTGCACTGGTGAGGGGGAGGAAGGGTAGACAGTCCGGCACTAAGATCTTTGCTCTCACCCTATAGCAGCCCCTGTGCATTCTGCCCAGGAGAACTGACATAAGCCAGATCGATTGGATTTCAGCTCTAAATGTAGCAGCCAGCAGTGGGACATGTCAAGTCTCAGGGAGGCTAGGGCTGTGTCTCCGAGTTTGTCAGGCTGCTGCATGCAGCTGCCATTCCTCTGGTCTCTGGTGGCCTCTGTGGCCTCCACTGGCCTGCCTGTGCCTCTTCCAACAGCGGAACTAAGCACAAGTATGGGCTGGAGACTCTGGGTTGCTTTGAGGCTGTATGGGGTCTGGGGAAGGTGCCCACAGTGCTTGTTTCAAGTGTCTCTGCTCTCTAGTGATGGCATTTTGTGGGTGATTAGTAATGTATGCTACCACTTTGGAGCACTTACTCTGTCAGACATTGTACTAAGTACTTTACATCATCTCAGTGAATCCTCTCACCAACCTGTCAGGAATGCATTATTTTCTAACTTTTGCAAATGAAGAAACTGAACTTGTGAGGCTAGATACTTATCCAAGATCACATGACCAATAATTGGGAGAGGCAAAAATTCTACATATGATCCCAGTGCTCATGGGTTTAATAAGTAACTTACGCTGCCTCCTTCCCTGACAGTTATTGGGAAGTCAGATATTTAAGGAGCACTGGACAAATGAGTCAAAATGACAAATGACAATTAAACCAAGGCCATTCGCTTCACAGAATATAGGCTGGGACAAAGCAGAAACGTGACCTACTCCTCCAACTCCCAGGGCGATTCTAAGGTAGCCACCAGCTGCAATGGTTTCCTCTGCTCCTGGGGTGGGGGTGTGGGGGAGGCTCAGAACATACCTCTCAGTCCCACCTGGGTTTACCTGGCTGAAATGAGGCCTCAACAGCAAGACTCCAAGGACATGGACATTTTTGGGGGCACCATTATTCTGTCTACCACACATGGGTTTTCTCATTTAGTCCTAATGGATGCCATGTGAAGTATATATTCTTATGGTACTCATTTTGAAGATGGGAAAAGTGAGGGTTTCAGATTTGCATGACTTGCCCAAGGTCGCTGTCTAAACTGCTCAAGCTGCAGTAACAAAATACCATAGACTAGGTGGCTTAAACAGCAAACATTTTTTACAGTTCTGGAGGCTGACAGTCCAAGATCAAGGAGTTGGTAGATTTGGTGTCTGATGAGAGCCCACTTCCTGGTTTGCACATGGCTGCCTTCTTACTGCTCACATAGCAGAGGGAGGGAGGAGAAGAGATATTTCGTGTTTCTGTCTCTTTTTCTAAGGGCATTGATCTCATCATACGGGCCTCACCCTCATGACCTCATCTAATCTTAATGATCTGCCAAAGGTTCCACTTCCAAATACCATTGCATTGGGGATTAGGGCTTCAATGAGTGAATTTTGGGGGGACAGAAATATTCAGTCTATAGCAGTCACTTAGCCAATAAGTGTCAGAGCCAGGGTTTGAATGCAGATATTCTGACTCTAGTGTATATACTTTATTCTACTGCCCCATAATATTTTCCATATGTGCTATACTACATGGCTGTCCTGTAGCCTATTTTTTTAGCTCCATAATATATTTTGACCATGTTTCTATGTGAATAAACATATATACAGCATCATTTTAATAACCACATCATTAATGAAGTGAGGATACAAAGGGTAGAGTCTAAATTCTTCTACCTAATCCTCACATGACTTTATTGCTTTATACCTTTGTAAAAAAGGTATAAAATGTAAAAATATTATAAGGACAATAGTAATAAGATCTATCACATGATTTTGGGGACTTAAATAATGCATGTACATATGATTTATGAATCATAACATTCAATATAAATATAAGTCATAATGATCATTGTTGCTATTATCTACCAGGATAGGGAAACTTCCTACAGATTGGGGTATTGCAGGGACTAGAGCTAGTAGTTACTTAGGTTGCTCACTTTATGAAAATTCACTTGTGATTTGTGCTTCAAGTATGTTATACTTGAGTGTAAAATTTACATTAAAAATACTGTTCTTCCATTTGTATGAAACTAAGTGCCAGTTTCTGACTCTGGCATCAGAGCTTTCTGCACTATGACCCGACCTACCTTCTCAGCCTAACCACCCCAGGCTAGTCTAATACACCAGGAGACGCACAATTCTTTTCACCCATCCTACACTTTCTTGCTTCTGTGTCTTTTGTCTGATGCTATGTCCTCCCTTTTAAGACCTTCTCAAATATCGTTTTCTCTGTGCATTCTTCCTTGATCCCTATTCAGCCCCCTCTTCTGAATTCCTTTCTTCCTTGAGTTCACATTCTGTGTCCTACTGATCAGGAACATTCTGCCAACAACTACTTGTTGAGTGGAATTTTCCAGGACTCCGAGTCAAAGTCCGTGGTTCTTGGAAGCTCTCTTGTGTGGGTCCCTCTCTCATGGAAGACACTAATATCTTAGATCCCTGACCTAGGATGGCTAATGGTTGAACACAGTTCTGCCTTTGCTTGGGAAAAGCCACACAGCTTGCAATAGAACCACTGCTGTTTTTGCCCTGTCTGGAGGTTCTCGTATTTTCTTCCCAGCTAACGAATAAGCGCCAGGAGGGCAGAGGCTATGTGATGTATGTGTTTTTATCCACTCCCCACTGATCTGACCATGGGAAGTACAGGGATGTGTAGAGCAGAGGCCCCATGGGTAATGGTGTGACAATTACTGGTTTTGTATTCGGTAGAGCATATCACTAAGAAAGACAACACAACCTGCTCTACCCACCATCTAGGGCTCTCTAATGGTCAAAGGGAAAGACACCTGGCCATTGTTAGTCATTCTTGAGCCAAAGGAAATAGGGTTGCAGGCTGATTCCCAGGCTGTAAGACTTTGACATGGCTTGTACTTAGCCAGTTGGGAACCCTTCTGCTAGGGGATTGACAGACAAAGTCTTTCCCATTCCATTGGTTCTTCAGCTCAGTGGAACATGTTAGGCCAGGAGTTGGCAAATGTTTTTCTGTAAAGGGCCAGATAGTAAATATTTTAGGCTTTGCGGGTTATGTGATCTCCATCGTGGCTACTCAGCTCTGCCTTATAGTGTGAGGGCAGCCACAGACAACACGTAAACAAATGTGTGACTGTGTTCCAATAAAACTTTACTTTGGACACTAAAATTTGAATCCTATATTATTTAACATCACAAAACAATATTCTTTTGATTTTTTAAAACCATTTGAAAATATAAAATTGTTTCTTAGTTTGTGCACTGTTGTCACCTGCTGAGTTAGGTCACCAAATGGAAGAGGTTCTTTTGCTTTATGGAAATGCTTTTCAGACAACTTACATCAGAATCACTGAAGGGTTGGGGAGAAGACCAATTAGAAGTATAGCTTCCTGGTCCCCACACCAGACCCACTGATCCAGATTACCTGGGAAACTGATGTTCTAGCAAATTCTCCTAGGTGATTATGAAACACACTAAGTGTGGGGAACCATTTTAGCCAAAAAGATCTTTTTTAGAGAATCTTTTCAGCTTCAGCAGAAAAATGAAAAAAACAAATGTTTCCTACCTGAGTAGGTTCTTTTAGGGTATAAGCCACTTTGGGTTCTCCACACACTTTTATAAGGTGTTTCAATTTTGCTCAGCCTCCAAATGCTATGTTTTCTGGAGAGAATGAGTGGGTAACTAACTGAGCCCTTCTCACACAGATATTGTTGACTATTAATTCTGAGTCCACTTCCCTATTCTTTCTAGCTAAAAGATCACCAGTTTTGTTTGGGTATCCAACCTTAAGGAAGGTGACTCCATTGCAGTTACGTACTGGTAAATGTTTATCAACTGGCTCTTCAGGAAAAAAGCTCTGTGCAGAATTTGCCAATTACTGTGGTATAAATGCTCGTCATGACCAATTTTAAGCTACCAACAAGAGGTCACTAAAAGGAGGGTTGGAAAGAGATGCCCACTATCTGTTCTTGCAAGCTGGTATGATGCTGGCTCCAGTTGGGCACTTCCCTGTTGAGACTCAGAGCTCAATAGTCTAAGTCAATCAGGGTGATCTCATCTCTCTATCTGCAATTAGCTTGTGAGCAAAAAAAATACTGGGATGGGATTAGGCACTTTAAGGAAAGTTTTCTTTATTAATAAAGGAATGAGTGGTTTCCCTCTTTCCACTGGGCATGACTGGACTGCAGTAATTCATATTCCACTGCAATGTAGTACCAGCAGCCATCTTGTGGTCATGAACACATCTGGCCTATAGACAACTGAACACATCATGGATTGCAGAGCAGAGACAGGGAAAGGACTTGGGTCCTAGGTGATGTAACCAGGCTACTGAATTAACCAGGCCTGACAGTGCTGTATATCAGGACTTCTAGTTAAGTGCATTCAGAAAACCTCCAGATTGTTTAATCTGGTTAGGTTGGGTTTCATTACTAGCAGCAGAAAGCTTCCCAACTGATGTATCTTCTCTGCATTGATCACTCAGAAACCAAGAAATGAGGACTCATGAGTTATTACCCAGCCTTTAGCACCTCACCATGGGCAGATGCAGAATAGAACTTCAAGGGCTCAGGCAGTGGACTGCAAGTCAGCTTCTCATGGCTCATTATCTTTCCCCCTGCACCACCCTCCAAAGCCATTTACCATGTGAAATGTCACCAACTTTCTGTCTCGCCTATCTTGCTCCAGTACAGCTAGCACGAGTGATGTAGGGCATTATCAGGGCTTCAGCAACAGCGTGTGTGGCTGAGGTTTAAATGAATTTCATCAGCATGATTAAATACTTATTACATGAGTCAAACATACGGGCTTCATTAAGCTAGTGAACTCCTAGGAACCTCCTCTTCTGTTTATACAACCCATCTGGACTCTCAGATTACTTTAAAGAAAGGGGATAAATGGAGTTCGCTATGACAGCCAGGTCGTCTTTCAGCGTTATGCTCTCAGAGGAAACTCATCTTCCATTGCTAACTCTGGCTTCCATACAATTGGGTGCAGAGGTTTTTTCCATCTGCTTCTGGCCTCCGTTTAAGCCTGGCATGGTGCTGAAATTGAGACTTTAAGTGTAACTTGCCAGGACATGACAGACATACTTTTCTCATTGAAGCATGGAACATTGTCTAAAGTCATTTGCAAGCACAAACTTTGGGCCTTTTACAAGGAGGGCACACCTTAAAAGCAAAATAAAGGACAAGGTTTAATTAACTTACTGGGGCTCTGTTAGTCGTTATTAGAAGCTCTTTATCAAATTAAAGGCCCGCTGGGAAGGCAGCTGAGTGCCGAGAAGCAGTGGCATGCGTTAAGTGCCAAAGTGGGTTTTAATTGGCTGTTTAAATGAGGAAAAGCTCCCTGCAGTGTGACAGGCACATATAGCAGGTATGTGCAAACACATGCACACACATGCACGCAAGCACACACATGTATAAACTCCAGGCAGTCTTGGAAATCACAGAAATCACAATTTTTAGAAGCTGACATGCCCAAAACAGGGTCACAAACCTACCAGGAATGGAACCCTAAAGCATATGGCGTTCCATGCTCAGTAAATGCCACCTTTATTATTTCTGATAATAATAACAGTGATGAAACAGCAAGTTGTTCGAATGCTGCCAAATTTATAGTGTATGTAGTCTAGCTGCACTGCCAAGCTCATCTTACTCTAGGATCAAGCTCATGGTTTTGCTTTGTCTCTCATATCTATCAAGCCGCTGAGATACAAAATGGGGACACAATACTTACCCTGTGGGAATGTTGTGAGATTTACACGAAACTCCCAGCAGTTCCAGGCACATACGTACTGAGAGCCCAATAAATAATAGTTGTTTTGACCAAAGTTTTTTCTACTATACTTTTTAAAAAGATTATTGGGGATTATTTATTCCTAGTAGCCCTAGTTAGGATGAGAGGCATTACAACATGGTGGCTAAAGCATGAACTCTGGTGTCACATTTATGTGGGTTTCTGTGCTGGCTCTACACATTACCCCTAGTCACTGCTCTGAGCCTCAGGCTCCTTTTCTATGAAACGGGATAAATCATATCTACTTTGTAGAGTAGTGGGGGAATTGTATGACCATGATAAGAAAAGAGCTTAGCACACTGTGTGCACATAGTAGGTATGATCATCAATATGCTTTTGAGATGTGTTTGTGCTCCTCAATGAGAGAGAGACTCGATTAGAGTGGCTGAGGGACTGGCCCCAAGGGCACCTTGCCTTTTCCTGGAGGCTGCTAGCAAAAGTTCATTGAGTCAAACCATTGACGGAGTTTAGGGGAAGGAACCATAGCAACTGAATGTGGCAGAGACAGGGCGTTTAGGGATCGGGGACACATCTGGGACACACGAAGAGGAGGGTTGGACAAAGGAAGAGCTTTGCAGTCAGTCTCCTGCTGGTGCGCACCCTCTTAGAAAGCTGGGGTTCCCTGTGGGCTGGGTCTGAACACACTTCGACCCAGAGTAACTCCATGGCACAAATAGGACAAGAGACCAGAACCTCAGTTTCTAGTCTATGCTTATTTGACTGAGAAAGTTTCTTGTCAGAGTGAGATTCTCAACTGGTGGGGAAAAGTTATTTCAAAACAACTGTTTTTTTCCTATCCCATAAGCAAGTTTATTATCCCCTTTTTTTTTATTTTTAAGAAGTTTATTGGTACTCTGAGCATGCTATTTAACAGAAACTTTTAAATGAAGTTCCTGTAAGATCAAGATCTCCCATGTTTCCTTGCAAGAGTGGTGTGCAGTAGCCGCCTTAACTTTTGGCTTCCTGTCAGCATCACAGTTTGGTGTAAAGTTATAGGGAAGGTCGAGAAGGGAGAAGGGAAGGAATCTCGTGACTAGAGAGAGTTGGAGAGCTGGTAGTGACCATCTTTTGAGGACGTTAGGGATGTTAAAGAACCTCCGCCTACAACTGCTGACGAGGAACTTAAAACACAGGACTGTGGGGCCTTGGAGCCATTTTGAATTGGGGGATGTTTTCATAAAGGCTGCAAAAACAAATGTTCCCAGTTGAAAGCATGCGGCTACGTGCACTTAAACACACACCCTCTGTTCCAATAACACCACAATTCTGAGCTATCCCTGATGCATCAGCAAGGAAGAGAGCAAACTCCTTCATTTCCCAACATCCTCGCAGGGGCTTGGAGGGACAGCTCTCACTCAATTTTCCAGCCCAGCAAGGCTTTGAACATGAAACAGAAGCGTCCCAGGGTTTTTACAAATGAGCCACAGCAGGCTAGATGTCAGGGCATGGATTCATGGGCTGCCGGGGGGTTAATATCTCTTGCAATTACAAATCAGAAAAAAGCCTGCATTCTTTTTCATTCCGCCTGTTTCACACATCCTTGGCAGCTGGTCTTCCCAATGCTTCATTGAGGCCCATGCCCGTGAAGGAACGAATCAGCAGGAGTGGGCCATGAGGCGGCCATTTTAAGCCCTTGGCCTGGGTCCCCACTCCCTGTGCTGGGGTGAGACAGACAGGCCTTTGTGTGCCTGGAGCCGGCTAAGCCAGGATGTGACTGCAAGCTGGAATCTGACCTTTCATGGGCTCCAGCACCTGTCAGAAAAACGAACAAGCTTGGGGTGTTTTTTCCGCTCTGGACTTAAATGCCAGTTTTGTGACTCCCTCACAGTGGAACTGTGCCAAGGCAGTTGTGGTCAACTCCGGCTCTCTGAGGAGAAAACCTGAGACATGAGTGATGGACGGCCCTGGGTTTCTGAGGCCTGGCCAGCTCTCGGCTCAGAATGAATTCAAGCAGAGCAGAGGACTCTGGTGCTCTGAGTTAGGAAACTCAGAGCAGAACAAAACAGCATATTCCTCTCTCACCCTATTGTGTGTGTGTGTGTGTGTGTGTGTGTGTGAACAGAACAAAACAGCATATTCCTCTCTCACCCTATAGTGTGTGTGTGTGTGTGTGTGTGTGTACATTCAGCATTGGAACAAAGACCCAGTCACAGTGACCCTGACACAGGTGGCCATTGGTACAGTTTGGGCACACCCTCTCCTGGCCTGCTGCAGTGGTCTTAAGTGTGAACACGTTGGTCAGAATAGGGTTGAACTCTGTCACTTATGATCTGCAAGACCTTGGGCAAGCAATTTAACCTCCCTGAACCTCAACTTCCTCAGCTGTTAAATGAGGGAGAAAGATGCCTTATTCCAAAGGTGGTTGTAGATTAAATGAGATAATAATACAGAAATGACCACACACCTTGCCTAAGTACCTTGGTGGCACTTAACTAATAGCCACTTTTCCCTCTCCCACAACAGGGCATGTTTGGGCTAGAGGGGTGAGGGTTCTGGTCACCAATGATATTTGATTGCCCCATGAACACATCCTACCCTGGTCATGAAAGGGGCTAGCCCCGCCCTCAGTGGCTTCTGGTGTGGGAGAACAACTTTCCTCCTAAGTATGGAAGAAAATGTCTGCAGTTACACAGATGCCTGACCCAGCACTTGAGACATGCAGGAAATGTTAATGAAAAAAATCTAAAGTCTAATTGTCATTCTCAAGGCTGTTAATGCTTTAAAAACACATAAACGTCTATCACATCAGATCTGTTTTGAGAATTATGTGGATCACAAATGAACAAAATTGTATTTTAGAAACGAAGTTTCTGTTTCTTTGCTTGACTTTAGCACATTTCGTGAAAATAGCGGAGTAGATTTTATCAAATTTGGAGAGCATGTTAGGGTGGTCTGATAGAAAATGTAGGCTCTGTCCTGGGAGAGACATACGCCATCATTCTCCAGAGGGAATGAAATCGAAATCTGGTGACAGGTTGTGTGACTGGCAGCTGAGGACTGGCCCCAGAACTAAGATGCTGGGCCAACAAAGCAAATAGCTGCGTATGAGCCCTCAGTTGGAATGTGGTTGTTGATTTGCAACAAGCTGCTTCTCATATGGGCAACTCTATGTAGTTGGCTCCAACGTAAGTAGAATAGAGATTTATTTAACCATTCTCTTGAAGAACACAGAGTAGGCCAGTTAGAAACCACACAAATAGGCTATCAAGTCCATTACCTTTATATAATTAAAAAAAAAAAAAAGCGTTACTTGTCTAGACTGCATTGTGTAGCCTTTTTGTTCCTAATGTTTGAAACACATAGTTTGCTGGGTGCCAAACACTTTCATTGCAATACATCACAGTCAGTCCTTACAAGAATTCTCCTACAAGGAAGCTTCTATTGTCCCCATTTCATAAATAGGAATAGAGGCTTAGAGAGGTTGAGTAACTTTCCCAGCATCATCTAGTTAGTAAATTGCAAAGCTGTGACACAAACTCAGATCTGTTTATTCTAGAGCCCAAATTCTTTACAAAAATACTATGCTGCTTCTTCCTGTGGTTTCTTAAAGTGTCATTCCTTTACTATAAAGATAGTCAGATGGTCATAATTTAATTTGTTGACTTAAAGGGTTGCTTTAATCAATCAAATTGCATGCTGACAACATATTCCTCTATACCTTTCAAAAATATCTGAGTTTTAAAAAATCCAAATGAAATTTCTTAAATGCTCTAAATTAGATTTTCACTGGTAAGCATGTTATCTGATCATGTTATTATTTGATGTTTGATAAATACTCACTGCTACTGTTTGGTACTCAGTTGAATAGTTAAAAGGTGGCTTGTTTTAGTCTTAATCTGAAATACATTAAGAAGGGTCAGTCAAATCCAGGCAAGCTTTGCTAAAGGTTTTTTGCATTGGTCACAGTTTTGACTTATAGATCATCAATTAGTTGCAGATGTCAACAGTAATATGGAGTGTATGAAGGGTCAGGAGAACACTTCGTTCCCATTTGAGAGGAATTCAGAACTTAAAAAAATACTCTGTTAATTCAGAGCTGCCAACATATACACATTCATGCATGTGCATAACTTCCTGGAAGAACAATCAGATTTTTGGAAGTGGTAGACTATAATTCTGTAGACATTATAATTTAATTCATAAATACTTGGGTTTTAAAAACATAATTGTAACAATAAAAATAACAATCAGTTTTATATTTTCTCCTCTCAATAACTTAATAAACACTTGAGTTTAATAATTACCATAATTACTCATATAAAAGTAATAATGATAATAATGAGAAGCATAGCAATGTTCACAGCAAAGTGCTGAGTGCTCTGTCTGTTCTGTCAATCCTCATGCTCAGTCTCTGAATTAGGTTCTACCATTAACACCACTTAGGGCTAAGGAAAGTGGAGGGCCATGGAGGTCATTGGAACTAGCTTTAGCGTGGGCACCTCACTCCCTGGTTGTTCCATGCTTGGTGTGAGGCATCCCACCAGTCTCTCTGGAGGATCTGTGTTCGGGAAAGATGGTATCAACACTCTAAGACCCAATAGATTTAGAAAGGGCTGAGATGCAGATGCCAGAATTTAAATGAGGAAGGATGTGGAGCAGTCTAAGTTCACTGTGAAAGAACAGGAGAGAAAGATGCTTCTGTAGCTCATTGATCTCCATGGGTTGGCCCATCGGCTAGGTCTAAAAGAGGGCCAAGGCCTAATTTTATATAGTCTTGGAGCTAAAAATGGTTTTTACATTTTTAAAAGGTTGAAGAGGAAGAAGAGGAGATGTAGAAGAAGGAGCTAGAGGAGGAGAAAATATATAACAGATCATATGTGGCCCATGAAGCTTAAAATATTTACTCTCTGGCCCTTTACAGAAAAGGCTTGCCAGTCCCTAGTCTATACCACTTAATAGAAATATATATAGTTCAGCCACATATGTGATTTAACATTTTCTAGTAGCCACTTTAACAAAGTTAAAATAATCAGGTAAAATTAACTTTAATAATGTATTTTATTTAACACAGACTATCTAAAATATTATAATTTTAACATGTAATCAATATAAAAATGCTTAGTGAAACATTTAACATTATATTTTTCACACTAAGTCTTTGAAAGCTTATGAGTATTTGACACAACACATCTGAGATAGGACTAGCCACATTTCCAGGGTTTAGTAGCCACATGTGATAAGTGGCTACTGTATCAGACAGTGCAGGTCTAGATGTTGATGGACAGGCTTTCCATATGGGCAGTAGGAGGACACCCAGGCGTAGTCTTGACCAGAGTTTCTCAACCTTGGCACTATTGAAATTTGGGGCTCCCTAACTCCTTGTTGTGAGAGGTTATCCTGTGCATTGTAGGATGTTTAGAAATATCCCTGGACTCTAACCACTTGATACCTGTAGCACTAGTAGTGACAATCAAAAATGTCTGCATATGTTGCCGAATGCCCCCTAAGAGGCAAATTGCCCTGAGCTGAGAACCACTGGTTTAACGTACAGAAAAGCTGTGTGTGGGAACACACCTGGAATTGCCCAGAAGATATCCTCTGAGTCAATCACTTTGATGGAAAAAGGATCATTGAAGGAGAGTAATAAGAGTTTTGGTAGAAAAAGGTGAGGGCAGAGCTCAGGCTAAAGCATTTGAAATTCCCTCTGCAATGATAGCCATCAAAGGGTTTTGAGCAGGGCAATGAAATTAACAAAGTTACAAATTAAAAACATTTTTTCTTCCATTTTGTGTAACTAGATTCCTTTTCTTCTTTCTTTTACTGGCACAGATAGATTTTTTTTTTCCTTAAAGAAAAGCATCATTTAAAGAGCCAGTGTCCCCGCCCTGTGTGTGGTGGGTGGTTTTTATTAAATTCCAGTAAAGGGATGGGTTTCCAAAGCAATCACCCAGCCCCTTGGTGAGCAGGCTCCCTGCCACTCAGCTGACATTCCACCCTGCAGGAGTTGAGGAGAGAGGAAAATCAACAGTGAGTGTAGCTTACACTGTTGGAATTTTCAGCGGGGCCACTTGGTATTACAGAACGGGCCAAGTACAGCACAGGGATGGAGGGAGCCTGATAACCTCTGCATTTTACAGTTGCTAAACTGTTTTTATTTGTTCAGCCCTTGACACCAATGGCTATAGAGTTGTCTAAGTCCCCTTTGAATAATTAATAATAATAATTGGAATTATTCCAATAATTAGGTCTTTGTGGTTGATCATATGCTTTCATGTACGTAATTATATTTAATAGTCATGCATCATGATACAACGTTGGAGGAAGTGTGCAAATCGTAGATATGTATTTTGAGATCTGTTCTTTTTTGGAGCCTCTGAGATTGTTTGTCTAACTCTTGGATCCACTCTTCCCACTCTCTACTTTGCTCTGTGCCCTGGAGGCTGGCTGGGATGGATTGTATCAGCTAAAGGCAGTCCCAGCAGGAGATCACAAAGTAGGGAGAGTAAGGTTGGGGTATTTACTCCCTCATCCCTCGCAGGGCTCCACTGATGCATCCCTTCCCTGAAGATCACAGTTCCTACGATGGCAGGCCTCATTAGATTCCAGGAACCACTTTCCCTCCTTGTCTTTTCAGGCCTGAGGATGGGAAGTCAAGGCACTGCTTTGAGCCCCAGGGTGCTTTGTTATCCCCTGTAGGTTGATTCACAGCCGTGCAAATGGTCCATTCATAAAGTCTCTTCAATCGACCCTACTGAATGTGTCATCTCCTTCCTGCCAGGACTCTGACTGACATTCCAGCTCACTTTAACTTCTACTGAGGAGAGTCCACATCTTTCTTGATCATCCTAATGTCCAATTAGCAAAATTCAAGAGAGGCTAGAGTTAGTAACTTGGCCTTTGAAGTCAATGCGTTGACCCCATTTAATAGCTAGATAAGCTAGTCGTGGAGTTTCTGTGGCTTTTCCTGGGTTACCAAGTAACCTGGTCCTCAAGAACTTGAATCATAAACCCAAGAACCCACGCATTCAATTCTCTTCAAGAGAAGACTGGACTGTATCTAATGCTTAATTCAGTGTTTTTCTTTCTGGAATTTCTAACAATAATAGTGGAAAAGGAACTTGGGTGAAAGTGCAGAGAAAATTACGTTGGTGTTTTTCTTTCTTTATGTGTGGATTGTTCGAAGGAAGCCAAATCTTAGTTTAAGCTGCAAAATCTGAAGCAGACGTGTCAGCTGTCAGCAGGCTGGTCCTGTAATTGGGCATCAACAGTGGAAGTTGTGTGTGCTCTCGTCTCCTCTCTGCTCTCAGCCTGATTCTACCCCGTAGAGAACAGGCCTGGAAGTTACATCACCTGCACTTCTTCGTGGAGTCTCACTAATTACAAAAAGAATAAGCCTCACTCTGGGTTTTGTCCCAGCCAGTTTAACCAGAGGAAATGATTAATGCCGATTAGTTGAAAAAGGCTACTTATTAAAATGCTTCTCAGCTATTAGTGAGCATACTTTAGGCTTTTGATAGTGTAAAGTTTATTAAAAACCACCAACAGTAGGGATAGTAATTGGTAGGTACAATACCTAAAACTACAGCAAAAGACAGGAATTCTCAGGTCATACTAGGTAGAGGGCACTGGGCTATCTGTATATTCAGCCTTTTTAAGCATGTAGGAGTGGGGAGTGGATACATGCAGGACATTAGGGCTCTAGTCTTGGCTCACTGGGTGACTTGGGGCTAATTCCTTCACTATTTTATTCTGAGTTTCCCAGGAAGGGAGATGCAAAGACCTTAAACACGATTAAGTTGAATGCCTCTCAACCCTGACTTCATATTAAAATTACCTGGGCAGGTTTTGAAAATGGTCTGTGAATTTTGCTTCATAACTGAATTAGAATCGCTGGGGATGAGGTCCTGGTACTGGTGTACACTCTTAGCAGATACAGTACCACTCTCAAACCAGGTGAGAGAGAAAGGGAGTGGGAGAAAGAGAATGAGGGGAGAGGGAGAGAGGAGAGAGGGAGAGAGAGCATGAGCACTGGGTTTTGGGGTAAAAATGTTTTTCCTAGTATGGATCATGATCAAAAAAATTGAGAGCCATTGCACTACTGTACTTTATGTTTTACATAGAGTGGGCACTTAAATAAATGTGTAGTGACGGGGAAGAAAGAAAATTAGGGTGCAAGAGAAGAAAGGAAAAGAAAAAGGAGAGAGGGAGGAACGATAGGACATTAGAACAGTTTTCTGCCCTCACTATTTGTGGAAACTGTGGGCACAACCAGGCATAATTTACATGAATTTGCAAATTTTAGAAGAAAATGAAGAAGACAGAAGAGAGAAAAAGATAGGGAGCAACCAAAAAGTTCATGAACCAAAACTTCACAAATCAGTCCTGACATTTCATCATCTCATTTTTGACTCTTTCTGGTTTATGAGGCTTGATATAGGAGTTTTCGATAAATGTTAATTTCATGTTGGTTTGAGAAGATTCAAAACTATGATATTTGAAAATATTTTAAGGCAATCTAGTGCTTTCTTGACAACTGGATTTCTCCTTGGCTAGGCTCTGAGATAAACGTGATTCGAGCCTTGCTTTGTAGCCCCTGTCCGAGATAACTAGGAAAACCTTCATCTCAATTCGTTCCTCGGGGTGAAAGACCAGCCAGAAACCTTCAGGGCTTTTTTAACAGACTATTCCATGAACTCAGTATATTGGTCTACCACAGAAGAAATAATGTCAGAGAGAAAGAGGGGGCATTTCTTCATGAGAGAGAAGTAAATTTACTGGGAAGACATAATAAACCCTAATTAAGAGAATTTCAAAAAATATGAAGCAAAAACTAGATATTTACCCAAGATAAATGTTTTCAGAAATTTCCACAAAAATATCTATAGTACCTTTGTTCACAATTGCCAAAGCTGAAAACCAGCCAAATCTCCTTTGACTGGTGAATATACAACTAAATTGTGGTATATCCATAAAATGGAATACTACTCAGCCACGAAAAGGAGTGGGCTACTGATATATACAACAGCATGCTAAGTTGAAAGAAGGCATATTCAAAAGGCTATATATTATGTAATTCAACTTGTGCAACAGTATAGAAAAAGAAAATCTATAGAAATAGAAGTCAGATCATTGGCTGCAAGGAACCTGAACTTAGAGGGCTGGAACTGACTCTAAAGAAACATGAGAGTACGTTTTGGGGTGATGGAAATGTTCCGTGTCTTGACTGTAGTGGTGGTTATATGACTACATGAGTTTGTCAAAATTCATAGAAAAGTATACCTAAAAAGGGCAAATTCTCTTTTACGTCATTTATTCCTCAGTAAACCAAATAAATATCATAGAGGAATATTATAAACAATTTTATGCCAATAAATCCAACAATTTAGATAATAGGACACATTCTTAGAAAGACACAGATTATCAAAACTCATTCCAGAAGAAATAGATAACATAATGCTATATCTATTAAAGAAATTGAAATTGTACTTAAATCCTTCTCACAAAGAAAGCTCCAGGCATCAGTGGCTTCATAGGTAAACCTAACATTAAAGGATACCTATTATCCATTCAATTTGGTACACTTCCCAACTGATTTTATGAAGCTAACTTTACCCTAACACTAAAATCAAAGACATTACAAAAGGAGAACACAAAGACTAATTTCCCTCATGGCATTGCCCCCAAAATAAGAGAATTTAAGCAAATCAAATTTATCAATATGTTGAAAAGATAATTCATCATGACTAAATGGTGTTTATCTCAAAAATATAAGGTTGGTTTATTACCAGACTGAACACATAAAAGTAAATGATCATCTCAATATATGCAGATAAAGCATTTGATGAAATTCAACACTCATTCAGGATAAAAAAAAAAAAAAAAACTCAGCAAATTAGAAATAGATGAGAATTTCTTCATTTAATAAAAAACCACATGTGAAAAACTTGCAGTTAACATACCTAATGACAAAGACTGAATGATTTCTCTGAAGAACATGTCCTCTCTTAACTATTATTAGCATTGTACTTAACTATCAACATTGTACTGAGATTCTAGGGGAATGGAAATCATAGAGACTGGACAAAAGGAATTAAAACCATCTTTATAGGTAACGTGATTGTCTACATGGAAAAGTGCTAAAGAATCTACAAGAAAATTACAAGAATGAATAAGTGAGTTTAGCAAGGTTGAAGCATGCAAATTCATTAAACAAAACTAAATTTTATCTTTATTTGTTAGTTATAAATTATTAAAATTGAAATTTTTTAAATATAACATTTACAATAGCATTTAAAAATGTGAAATGCTTAGGGACAACTTTAACAAAATATGTGCAACACCTGTATACTAAAACTAAAACTGTATTTGAGAGAAAAATTTCAATTAATAACAATGCCTTATTTATGGATCAGAAAACTCAATAAAATTAAAATTTCAGTCCTTCCCAAATTAATGTATAGAATCAACATAATTCAAATCAAAATTCTAGTAGATTATTTGTAGAAATTTAGTTATTTAAAAATTTTTATCAAAATGCAAAGAACCTAGAATTGTCAAAACTATTTTGAAAAAGAACAAGAAGGAATTACACTACCTGATTTCAAGATTTAATATAAGGCTGCGTAATTTAGGCAGTATGGTATTGGCCTAAATATAGACAGATGGAGCAGAATCTAGAAATAGATCCACAAATATGTGGTCAATCAATTTTCAAAAAAGGTGTCAATGTAATTAAATGAAGAAAGGAGAGTCTTTAAAAAAAAAAATAGCTATATGTCCAAAAGGAAATAAAATGAAACTTGACTTTTATCTTATACCATATATGAAATTTATTTTAAGTAGACAACAGAACTAAATGTAAGAGCTAAGCTATAAAAAAAATATGCAAAAAAAATTTGAGCCGGGTTAGGCAAGAATTTCTTAACTAGATACAAAAAGCACAAGCCTTGAAAGGTAAAAATTGATAAACTAGACTTCTTCAAAATTATAAACTTTTGCTCTTCAAAAGACACTTTCAAGAAAATAATAAGGCAAGCCACAGATAGGGGGGAAATGTTTGTAAAACATATATGTTATAAAGGACTTATAGCCAGAATATATAAAAACCTCTTACAATCTCTGTAATAAATGAGAAACAATGAAGCAAAGATTTGAACAAACAGTTCATCAAAGAAGATATACGAATGGTAAATAAGGACATGAAAAAATGCTCAACATCATTTCCCATTAGAGAAATGCAAATTAAATACAATTAGACAATCAGGTATTGCTACATGTGTACTAGAATGACAAAAACTTAAATACTTACAATACCATATGTTGATGAGGATGTGAAGCAACTGAAACTATCTTCTGTTACTGATGGAAAATGTGAAATGGTACAATCCTTTGGAAAGCAGTTTGTCAGTTTTTTATATAATTAAATGTACACTTATGTGATCCAGCAATTCAATTCTTAGTTACATAATAAAAATAAAAATGTGTCCATACAAAAATATGTACATGAACATTCACAGCAATTTTATTTTCAGTAGCCAAAAGCTGAAAACAATACAAATATCTATTAACTGTTGAATGGATAAACAAATTTGCTGTATTTCCTCACAATGGAATACTTCTCAGCAACCAGAAGAAATGAACTACTGATATATGTAACAACCTGGTGAATTTCAAAAGCATTATGCCAAGTGAAAGAAGCCAGATGTGGAAGACTACATGTTGTACGATTCGATGTATATGAAATTCGAGAAAAAGCTATAATAACAGAAACCAGATTAGTCATTGCCTGGGGCTTAGAGATGGTGAAGCGAGATTGACTGCACAGGGGCATAAGAGTACTTTTTGAGTGATGGAAGTGTTGATTGTGGTAGTGATTCTATAACTGTATATATTTATCATACTCATCAAAATATACATTTAAAAATGGGTGAATTTTATTGTATATAAGTTATAACTCAATAAAGCTGAATTTTAACAAAGAGTCTAGATATGGGGCTTCATACTAGAGTGACAAGGCCCTAGAAAGCTGTATGGCCAATTGTGTGGATGCAGGGAAAGGTAAAGAATTGAAGTAATTAATAAAATCAATTTGGTTTTGGTTATAATAGAGCCTATCCATTGTTGGAGCTTAGAAAAATCGCGCTTGATAAAGAATCTGTTGCTTCACATCCATCTTTGTGTCTCCTTTCTTTCCAGCCTTTTGGCTGGTCCTCTGATGTTGTCATTTCTTATTACCTCTTGAACTTAAGTATAACATTTTTGTGCTTGGAGCTCATGTAGTTTCTAAGAGACTAAGAATTCAAAAGTTTATGGTCATCTGGTCAATTTAAAAGTGATCTTTACTTAAACTCATTGGTATTTGCAATGCCAGCATTTCACATATTATCCTTTCCCAGTGGAATAGCTGAACAACTAAAGAAGGAAAAAAGTTAATGAGTTAGCTATCATGAAAAACCATTTAGGGATTTTATGTACTTTCTTTTTGAATGTAACAAGGCAATTCACATGATCACTACAATTTATGGCAAAATAAATTATTGCTATCGCAGGGACTGTAGTCAGTGAATAAAACCCTTCAGCATATTCCTGTGAGAGTGACATGCTGGGACTGTCTCTTCCTCAAGAGAAATGAGCTCCAGCAAAATGATAAAAACTGGCCTAGTGCCATGGAATCCCATGAGAAACTGAAATTGATATCACAACACAGAGAAGAGAAATATTTCACGCTTTTAAAGTTTCTACTCCAGTTTGAAATGAACAAAGCTTTGTATGCAAATCAAGGATATATTTAAATTTTTTCTCCTATAAGCACTTTGTGGCTTTTTGCATATGATAGAATAAAATAAATCTGGTTGGGAAAGAGGGCTGTTTCGCCGTGTTTAGAATTCATTCAATCTCTTTGGCCTAGGCAAATCCCACTGAATGAGAAGAGTTTGGTGTTTAAATTTGTTTACTCTTTGGAAAATGGAACTTCCTGTTTTGGATTCTGTAAAGATTTCTTAAAATGAATTAGCATTTAAATATGGTTTCGGTGAGTTGAATGCAAATGGATCAGAAATTTATGGATAAAATTTTCCTCAAATTTACCCAAAATTTTAATAATTAAGAACTAGCTAAACATACTTTGGTTTGGGGGCTGGATTTAAATATCCGACAAACCATTTCAAACCATACAGGGAACTCAAAACAGACTGCATTCCAAGCTGAAATGTTTTTATTTTGGGTTTTGTTTAAATTTACATAGGAAACAAAACACTTGCGTTTATCTCCACCAATATGAATCTGTTTTTAGTATTTATATGTCAACTGTCACACTGATAGGAAAGTTTTCATATCTTTTTTCCTAGAAACAAATCAATTTTCAAAGAAATGAGAGATTCTGTTGACAGTTGAGAGTGGCCCAAATTTGCATTGGGCAGGTCCCTAAGCCTCATATTGGTAGGAGCCCAGTGTCCTCTGCTGTGGTACCCATTGTGGATGGACCTTAATCATAAATGGAGCGATATCTCTCATTTTCAGCTCCATTTACCCTCCTAGAGCTCTGGGTTCCTACCTTCAATTCCTGTTCTCTATCCAGACTCTGCTCCAATTTGGTTAGCTGGCTCTTTTCATTTCTAGCCACCTCATTAGGATAGCTCCACTTCAATTCTGGCTCTTTGGGACAATCCCCATTTTCTCCCCTCATCCACCTCCTTGTTGGGGGAAGCCTCACTCTAAGTTTGGGGCGTGCTGTTCGTAGAAGGGAATGGAGGCCACTGGAAACCCCAGTGAACTCAATGAAGAACAGTGAATTCCAAGCCAAGGTCCTGGAAAGAGAAATTCCTAGTGGTTTGGGATGAATGGCTACAGAAGTTTCCAGAGGCAGTTGTCAGTGGAACTAGGACAGGGAAAATCTGTTAGGTGCCCTGGGCCAATGACATTTCATTTTCTGGGAAGGCTGTTGGTAGGTAGGAAACCTCTTCCATCTGTTCAGCCTAGGGCAGGTGTCCTGGTGAAGGACAGTTGCTTGTAACCATGGCAAAGATTCAAATTGTTGATTAATCAGATCTTCAGGGTTTTTCCTACTCTTTTCTACTAGTTCTTTCTGTAAGTGTGACAGTTAGGGCTTCAAAGAGGAAAAAACAAGAAAAAGATACATCAAATTGATCATCTGTACTACCTTTTAGTAGTTAAGAAGTTCGAGTTCATGTTTGAATCACTAGGTAAAATGCAAAGATTAATGGCTAAGTAAACTATGCATGTTGGGAGGTTAGGTAATCTTTTCCTTCCCCTCCCTCCCACTCCAATCAGAGAAGGACTGCTGGATTAAAAGAATTTAATCAAGACCAATTTCCTTGTGCTGGTAATCAAGAGAGTTGCCTTGATGTAAGAATGGAGGCCCACTGTACTGAGACCACGCCTACTGATAAGGAAACTGTCCTGTATTGTGGATTTAGACCAGTGGTTTCCAAACCTGACTGTACACGGGATTGACCTGGTGAGCCTTAAAATATAAAAATCGCTAGGCCCAAACCCAACTCTGGATGAAGTCCAGAAATCAGGATTTACCAAAAAACTCTCCCCACATAGTTCTAATATATAATCAGAGTTGAGAACCACTGGGTTAGATTGCACTGTTTCTGAGAAAAATTAATATTTGTCTTTTGGAGATGTACTTACTTTAAGAGGTCATTGAGTATGAAAATTGGCAGTTCTGTATCTCTTTTACTGATGGGAATGTTACAAAGTAAACTCGAATTCAAGGATTCATGCCCACCCTCATGCACGAGAGTACAGACATTCCTTTATGTCTCCACTGTCCCCCCAAGCTGAGAGGTGGCAATAGACACTGATATCCACTCTGCCGAAGGTCATAGAGGAGGAAGGCATTCGAACTGCAGCTCTTAGTAAGCATCTGAGAGCGAGATCTCTTCCCATGGGGAGAGCAGTTGTAGAGTTTGCCCAGGGGAGGGGATGTAGTTTTCTCTCTGGGGATGGGCTCTGGACCCATAAAGAAAGTCCAAGTTGACTTTAATTTTAGCCTTTGTCTTTCCTATGCTATAATTCCTTTCTTGTACCAGATACTTTCTAAAAGGGTATTAACCCATTAGTAAAAGAAATTTGCCTGTGTCTTTGAAGCTTGTGTGTTAGTATTGTGGCGATGGAAGAGATAAAGCGGCAGGAGAGAAGCATCCTGTCTCCTCCTCTCTGGGGAAAGGCAGGCGGCCCATCCAGAGGACCACGGCTCTACCGAAGGCCAGCAGCAGGGGTAGCAGATTGTCCTTAGCCGATGGAGGATCTCAGGAAAGAGGATTCGTACAAGAAGGAAACAAAGTTTCTGGTACCACCATGCACTGTGTGCTAGTAAATGCTTAACAAATAGCTATCCAGAAAGGAAATCTCTGAATTGTAGCATTGGCAAATTTTTGTGGTGTAAACATTCATCATTGTCAATTTCAGGATTCTAGCCTGAACAAGGAGTCACTAAAGGAGGAGTTAGGAGGAAATGTGCAAAATCGACTCTGGTAAGCTGGTAAGAGCGAGCTCTAGAGTACTACTTCCCCACGGGTTAGGCTTGTAGGGCCCCTGCAGAAGGGAGGGTGGGGCCCAGCAAAGTCTTAGGGGAAAGCGGACATTTTCTATAGATTTCTGCTCTGTGTGTGCTCCCTCTCCTCTTTCAACATAAACAATCAACATTCAACTGTGATTCCTTCAAGTATGACCTCATGAACTCAGGGTTTAAATAGTCATTTATCAGAACCGAAACCTGTATTTGGGTCCAAACAGGCAGAATGGACTGAAGGCTACACCTCTTATAAAGTAATAACAACAAATATTTTTTAGTGTTCTCCCTATGTTATCCCAGAGCCAGTCACGTACCGTTTGAGATAGTCCATAATAGGTAACAATTATTGCGTGCCTACCATGTACCAGATACTTTGCATGTATTAACTCATTTAATCTTTATCACTTTATGAGAAAGGTACTGTTATTAGGTACACCTTTTAACAAAAACAGCAGTGAACACTTCAGGAAAAAAAACTATATATTATTCTAGACGGTTCACAAGGCAGTTCAATATGACTAGAAATAGCAAACATTTATTGAGTGCTTACTATGTACCTGACATTTTCCGTGAACTCTCCACTGAATTTTTACAATGACCTGTGAGTCAAGTGTTACTATGATGCTTATATTACCATTAAGGAAATAGAGAACAGAAAGGGACTTTCTGAAAGTCAAGAGACTCATCGATGGCAGAATCAAGAATCAAACCCAGACAACCTAGCACCAAAGCTCACTCTTATGTATAGGACTCTACTATCTTCCTGAGCAG
>NW_006438074.1:832457-893904 GCF_000325575.1 Pteropus alecto
GAATCCCTGACCTTCAGTGTAGATGTCTAACCTTGACTTAAAAGCAATGCACTTACTCAAATGTTTCTGCACAGCCACCCTTCCCAACACACTTTCTTCAGGCTGTAAATACTACCTTTTTCACTTTGATAGTAGATACTGTTTAGCATTATGTTATTGTGGTCTATGATTTAGAGCTGAAATATCCATGTGCCAAGAGGTTAGGAGATGAATTTGGAATCAAAGGCAATTCCCCTAATTGCTAGTCAAGTTCAATGTTATGCCCTTGAAAACCACTCCTAAACCACACACAATTCAGCTGAGCTAAGGTGTTAAAGAAAGTCAGTTTTCAGAAAAATTCTGTTGATCTCCACCTTTAGACTCTTTAGAACTAAAACAGTTTTGAAGTTTCTGTCTCATTGGAGTGACATAATTTACACCTTTCATTCTGGGTTGTCTTAGCTGAGCTGCACAGTGGTGTTCTTATGTAGACAAAGCTACTGGAGTTTAGAAACAGGAAGGGCTAGAAACTCACTTTTTAAAGTAAAATAAAGCTTACACAGTGGGAGATTTCCTTAACTCTCCAAACTCTGACATGTGTTAGGTAGTCAGGAAAGAATAATAAAATTCCCCAGGAAAAGCGTTTCACAAATGGCAGTGGTTAAAATGTGGTTTTCTAGGTGGCCATGGGTCAGATTTCCATTCTCCTCACCTCCTGCAGGGCTGATCTCAGGTTGCTTTTGCAGAGACAGGTCTGCAGAGTCCTGCAGAAGAGCTAGGCCTTCCAGAGCAGCCCAAGGACAGTGTGGAGGATGCCCAGCTCATGACCCAGGCTCCTTCTGAGCATGGGTGTCTGTGTCACGCAAGAGCTACACTAGCTTTCAATGGCTGCTTTCTTGATTACCCAGGAAAGGGTGCCAGCTGCCAGTAGGTCCTGACAACTCAGCTAGCACCGCGTGGTGATGGAGAAGAGGAGGAGGTGCTTGTTCAATGGAAAACAAACAATGGGAACCACACAGATATAAAAGGATTCTGGCAGATAGCCTCTAGGAATAAAGGACAAAATTGATGGAATTGAAGATGAAAGAAGAGGAGAACAAATGGGATTTCCGGGAGTCCTTCAAAAAGTAACTGCAGAGAATAGAGTTGTCAAGACATTTGATTCAGCCTTAAGAGCCTCAAGGAGTAAGCTTGGGAGATTCTGGTCCTGCAGCAAAGAAGGGAGAAACAAGTTTAATTTAGGGGTTCGTGCCTGTAGTAGCCAAACTAAGATCGAGGGAGAAATATGTGGGAATTAAAAGATTCTGATAGTAACATCTTAGTACATTTAGGTATTTTGTTATAGTATAGTCAGTTCTGCCATAGCATGACATATGCATTCTTAAAACTCACTACACTATGTGAAATTGCACAATAAAAATCGCAGGACTTAGAGAAAAATGGGGCCAAGGGTACAATGCCTAAAAACTTTGCCAGTGACATAAAAAAGATAGGAATCTAATAAAAATGGTAGCATAGTCTTGTACACATTGAATACTTAAGAAACATGTAAATATTTCAATAAATATGGCACCTTATCTTGAAAAAGACTTAAAGTGTGCTTGTAGACGTGGGCTTTGCAGCTCGTGAGTTATTTTGAAGTGGTAAAAGGAATGTTGTCAAAATTTATCATTTTAAAATCCTGGAGCCCGTTTTTCAGTCTTCGAAATCTTGGCCCTTGAGGTATGCATTCAAAATAGATACCTGCTTCATCAAAATTAAAAATTTGATTCAAAGTTACAGTCTTCAGTTAAGTTCTATATTCCTACTAGAAATTCTTTCCTGCTTTTGCATCTGTACTGGGGATTCGCCCAACAGCTGAAGGCTTTGGATAGTGTAGTGATGCCTGAAACTGCCAAACCAGCTACTCATAGTACTAAAAGGTGTAGCATTTGGCGTGTTCCATCAAGGCCTTTGGATATAGGCCTTTGTGAGAAAGGTTAGACCCCAGTTTTCACTGTTAGGTTTTCAGTCTTGACAATGCTCATCTTTCCATCTCTTCTATTTCTTCAGGCCTTAGTTTTAATCAACTTCTCAACACTAAGGTCGCTCCATTCATAGACGTTTCTTTTATTGTCATGGTATTGTGGATTCCTTTACATCAGTTGCTTGGGAAATATCATGTGTTCTCTTGATTCTTTCAAAATGCATTTTTACTTCAAGCTTCTCAATACATAAAGGTTTTCTTTTTCATGACCTGTTTGGTGTTTTTGGATCAGGATGCTTCGACATGTTTCAGTTATGGAATGATTTATTTTCAATATTGAAAAGCTCACAAATGTGAAAGAATAATGAAACAACATTGCAGAATAACACACTTGGTTAGGAGAAGTGGGATGGGTAGGACAAGGTAGGGGGCAGAGACATAAAGTGTGTGCATGCGCGCATTTTGTGAATACTTGCCAGACTGTTCATCTGGCTACAGTTTTCTATGTCAACCTAGTTTTCTCACAAAAGTGTCTGTGAGAAATATAAATTATGCTCAAATTGTCCTATCATGTAGCAATCTAATTGTAATAAATTTGCATTTTTAAAACAAGTGTCAACACAGAGTGTATATGGTACCACAGTTCATATATTTTCTCAGTTAATCATTATATTAATTCTGTGAGGTAGAAGGAAAAGTTAGTATTCTCATTACACAGACGAAAAAACTGAAGCTAGAATGTCCCAAAGTTAGATGTGAGCCTGGAATGACCAGAAGTTAAGAGTTCTGACTGTTTAAGTCCTGAGTCCTACTTGTTCCTAAAGCCAGTTCTACCCTCGTCTTCTGGAAATGTGGCTTTGTGAGACAGGAAATTTTCTTCTTTTGCTTAAAGTAGTTCAAAGTGATTTATTTGGGTAATGAAGGGTCTTGGCTAATGCAGATTGCCTGGATAGTGTTTGATTCTCTCTCAGCTCTGGGAGACTGTCACATTTTGCCTTATAACTTAACCATCTTCCAGGACAGGACACCCTAATTTCAAGGTTTGCCCTTGAAATAGGTTCTGCCTGTGCTGTGCTGCAGGCACAAAATAAAGGGAAATCATTCCTTCATCCTCCGGATGCTGGCCAAGATGTTCCCCAGGCAGAGCAGCTGTGCTCCCTCTTTTAGATGGGGTCTGACTCTGTCTGCACCCATTTAGACATTGCCCTCTAAAGACTGTGACCCTTCACGATCCCTGTCGGGGCCATCGCGATTGTGGCTGTCACTAGTCTTGCTCACTGGGAGAGGAGATACTGTGGTGTAGCTGAGCTTCCTCTTTCTCCTGGTCCTATGGAGTCCTGACAGCTCCCATCAAACCCCAGTTCAGCAACAGGAAGGGATCCCACTGTTTTCAGCAGGGAGCTCAGGAATGACGGCTGCTGCTGCTCTGTCTGCTGCTATTCAGTGAGCACCACTATGTGCTCCAGGCTCTGAGAAGCACTTCGCATATTCATTCATTCATTCCACCAGTATTTGTTGAGGGCCCATCCTGTGCCAGGATCACTCTTTTTGTGTGGGTTATTTCATTTGCTTCTTACAGTTTGAACCCCTGAACTGAATGGCTCTCCGCCCATGCATTTAACCTTGTGATGTTTTGTTTCTCTTATTCAAGGTTACCCGTGTCTTAGTCAAGACCGCTGGAAGCTTAGTCAGCCTCAGTAACTTTCCTACTTACTGGAGCCCTGAAAACTTGTCAATGACCTTCCCGTGACCTGGACAATAATTTGTCAACTTGTCACTCCTTTCATGTGTGGGTATAGACTTACTTCTCTTGCAGTTAGATAGCATGTGCCTAGTGTCATTTTTGTGTTTGTTTTGGTGAACTTTGAGATTCCTTCCTTCCCTTCTCTTTCCTCCCTTCCTCCCTTCCTTCCTTCCTTCCTTCCTCCTTTCCTTCCTTCCTTCCTTCTTTCCCATTTTCAAATTTATGCACTGGGACCCACTCTACACATCTGAGAGGAAAATGAAAGAACAAAAAAGCAGAGAAATCTGAACACTGAAAAAAAATTTTTTTTTTTAACTTTATGAATGAGGCCTTTGAACTCAGTGCCATGGCTCTTTCCTAACCCATACCTTTCATGTCCTGTTTCCAGCTGAGTAGAAAATCTGAGGTGCTCTGGCCCTGAGCCCACAGTGAAACCTGGCTGTGGGTTATGTCTCCCAGTCCTCTGATCAGCAGTGGCAGCCACAGCTGCTGGAGAGGAAGAGCAGCCAGAGGCATCCTGCTAGACAGCTTAAGTCCATAGCAACCACCGTGGAAGCTTTCTGAGAAGGGAAGTGAGCCTGAGCCTTCACCTGATGTGGCCAACAGCAGCAACGACAAAGAACGACAAGGAAACTCCTGCAGCCAATGGACATGGGGCTGAGGAGGAAGAAGGTGTGTCTAAGGGGTTGGTTTTGAAACTTTCTGCCTTGACTAAAACCCAGGTTCTCAGCACAGGGGATGTGACTCATGGCTGAGAAATTCCCCATGGCCTTAGATGACATTTACGTTGATTACCTCTGAGTCATGTTTCTGGGAGAAAAAAAATTTTTTTCACCAGAGGCAAACTGAAGGGAAAATGGCATGGATGGTAGTTTGGAAACAGCAGAGGAAACAGGGTCACTTGTGTTCTTAGGAGGAAAATGAAAGACATGCAAGATGGAAAGAAAAGGCAAAACTCGAAGGCCATTGAGGAGATAGAATCATCTCCCCGTGGAACGGGGAGAATTGGGGTCTCTCTCTGGCGGTGGAGGGATGGGAACAGCCCAGACAGACTCTAGCCTTTGGCCTCTTACTGTGATTACAGAAATTTAGAGTGTAAGCGATGGAGCCATCACTCACTCCTTTATGTCACCAGTATCTGGGGAGTCCCTTTGGTGTTCCAGACTCTCTTCTGGTCACTGAGGTCCTGCCCTTTGGGGTTGAACAGGGCACAACACGAAGTCCTGCTTTTGGGGGTTGATCTCAGGGGAGAAAGACAACAAAGAAATAGTGAATCAAATGGCATCTTTGAATCCAGTCCTTTTGACTAATTAACAGAAATACATTCAGAACGTCCAGCTCCAAGATGCTGCAAACGTGTGCACTTCACTGAGCGGGACAGGAGGAGACGTGAATGGACTCCATGAAGGGCACTGTGCTTCAGCGAGCAGTTCGAAGATTTGCCTGGAATCCTGGATCTCGCAGCTGCCCAGCCCCACACCTGGTAGTCTCATCTCCTGGAAGGACTTGAAGGGATGCGGAACTGTTCGGGAACAGAAAAATGAAAAGCACCGCTTGGTGTCCCCAACCCCACTATTCTGTGTGTTTGAAGCCTCATCTGAGGTTAAGGGTCCTCTTAATGCAAATGTAGATCTCAGTTAAATTATAGACTCTGAAGTGTGTCTGGAGACAGGAAAAGCAAAGCCCCAGGTCCCGTAGGATTCTAAACCACCAACAGAAAACAAACAGAAAACATTTTGCATCGGATTAGCTTCGGTTCTGCTTAACTTACATTAATGCATCTAGGGCTGTTTCCTGCAAAAGGACCATTCACAGCCAACAGGCAGCAGCTTGGGAAGTAAAGGGAGGCAATACTGAGAAGCAGAAAGAGCTAAGGACCAGGATTCAGAGCTCTGGGGATCCATCTGGGCTTGCCACTAACAGACTCTGGAGAGGCAGGCAGTCCTACAGGCTGGTTGATGGAGGGAAAAACATCAGGACACCCAGGGAAGGGTCCCCGGTCAAGAATGAAACAGGCATGGTTAGGAGGAGGGCAAGTACCTGAGAAGACTAGAAATAAACTGGACTGAGGGCAGGGGCTATGGTGAGTGGCTAGGATCCCAACACCTCACAGAACTTGAAAGAAGCCAGAGAGTAAAGGACTGAGGTGCCTCTGCAACCTAAGAGTCCTGGCTGAGGGAAGCTGGGCAAGGAGGATCCGGAGGAAGGGTCGGGTGGCTGCCTGGCTGGGAGTGAGGGCATTTTTGTTTCACGGGTGGCCTGTGTTCTTTAAACCTAGGTCAGAACTCACTGACACTGCTCCCCACCCCCACTCCACCCCTCACACACCCTGGCCATCTGGCTGTTCCCTTGACCCTACCTTCTGGCCTACCCTTCAGGGCCCCGTCCTCCCAACTGACCTCCAGTGACCACTGCACACCAATTCATCCCGGACGGGAGGACTTGCAGCAAAGTCTTTATTAAAGACAGGAGCAACACATTACAATAAGGAGAGAGAGGAGAGGTGGAAGGGGAGAGGAGAGGAAAAGAAACGAGAAAGGAGAGAGACAGCAGTGTGTAAGCTAAACACTCACTGGGGCCCGAGCAGGAGGAGACGGTGTGAGAGTGAGTACTGTTAACGAAGAGAAAGCCGGAACCCCGTTCGGCACGTCCTTTTACTTTCTGGACACAACAGAGGTGCAGCCCCACCAACCCCTCCTCAGCAACTCCCTCCATCCATGCGGCTCTGCGCTCGAAGTTCTGCCCTCACTCCCCACCCTGCCACAGTAGCCAAGAGTGGGCACGGCTCAGTTCTCCCTCTGGCATCTGTACATTCCCAAGAAGCTTCATCCTTTGGGAGTGGTCTCAGCTCGCCTTTCTAAGTCCTCTTTCTGTCCATCTGTCCCTAGCCACCCCAGGTGTCACAGACCACCCACCAGGGCCAGTCAGGAAAGTGGCCAGATCAGAGCTTTCATGGCTGAGAGAGTATGGCTTTGACCTAACACTCTGCACGTGCTGGCCGTGTGTGTACATGTGTGTGTGTGCATGCGTGTACATGTGTGTATGCCAGGGGAGTGGGGATGTTGTATTTATAGCTTCAAGAAAAAGGATTTGGGTTTCATAGATCAGGGGCTAAAAAGGATCTTTTAGCTGGGTAACGCTCCAAAGACATGAATTAAGCCACATCCAGTAGAATCTGTAACTGAATAAATACCTGTAATCTACCCCTGTATATGTTCTGTGGCCTAAGACTCCTTCCCTGGAAATGAAATAAATTATTATCTCTTGAATAGAGATGGAGCATGTGACATGCTGATGGCCCAGGTCAGTGAGCAGAGGTATGACCAGGCACGTAGGATGAGCCTCTGGAGCTCACTATGTCTCTGGTTAAAGAGGAGAACATCTCCATCCTGGCTGGCAGCCAGGCGATTAAGGAAGGCAGAGAGGAAGGCTTAGCAGGATTGGGAGATTGCCTTACCAGGGTCTAGCCGAAGCCCATTATTGACATGAATTGTCTTCCTTGATCATTTAAATAAGAATTACTTTGTTACAGGCATGATATTTAAATAACAGAAAGCTAAAGCAAAAATTACTCACAGTCCCATCCTAAAATCAAATGGATGAAAAATATGCATGATGGCCATCAAATGTATAATTCAATCTACTATATAGCTAGGAACACCAAGCGTGCACGTGGTCATGGGCTGGCAGATGATGCCAACTAATCAAGGAGGGTTTTCTTAGGATCAGGTCAGGCCTGACCATTCTAGCCTCCATCAAGTTTTCAGTGACTTTTCAGGGTGATTTGGCTTAGAAACCACGGAGACAAGGCACACAAATCTCAGCCAAAACCCACCTGTTCTGGTTCTTCTCCTCCCTTGTGCCAGTCTATTTCTTTGAAACATTTTCAGATCTCCCTGGGAGGCAAATCTGCTACGTTGTGACATAACACCTTGTTGTTGATGGCAGGGAATGAATTGAGTCTATGCATTTGCCACTGAACAAATGGTGCTTCAACTGTGGTTGTTTGTACATGTGTAGGCTTCTGCCTTTCAATGATTTTGGTTCTTCTCCTCCCTTGTGCCAGTCTATTTCTTTGAAACATTTTCAGATCTCCCTGGGAGGCAAATCTGCTACGTTGTGACATAACACCTTGTTGTTGATGGCAGGGAATGAATTGAGTCTATGCATTTGCCACTGAACAAATGGTGCTTCAACTGTGGTTGTTTGTACATGTGTAGGCTTCTGCCTTTCAATGATTTTCTTCTTTCCTTTCCCCTGGGGCCTGATCACGTCAAATGAAGGCTGCCAGCTTTCCCTGCCAGAAGCAAGAGGCACCAGGAAAAATGGAAATTGGACAATAGTCTTGTATACTCCTTGCTCTGTCATGGATGGCCTTCAGCCGGAAACCAATCAACGGAATCAAAAGAACATGGTTTCCTGTTAACATAGAGCGAAGCCAAATCCACCAGACATTATTGTTTTATGCCCTGTGCCAGTCATTGTCAACCATAGCATAAGTAATAACATATGACTGGGGTTGTGGTTTTAGTGAAATATTCTTTTGCTTTTGGCACGGCACCACACACCTTCATATGCTTTATTGCCCTTTCCCAAAGCTGGGGAGGTTTTTTTTTTTTTTCTTTTCTTTTTAGAGTTCTTTTCCCCCAAAGAACTATATCTAGCTGTTTTGCTGCATACCAGCTCTTAAACCCGAGCCAGCTGACTCCCAATCTCCTCAGCCTTTTCTTAAGCAACACTTTTTTAAAAAAATAAGTTATTATTATTATTGCATCACATAGGGCTAAAATAAACCCACTGTGTATTGGCCTTCAACAATCTTGCTTTTCCTCTAAAAATGACTAGTTCCCTAAGACTGGCTTTAAGAGAGAAAAACCTCTCACATAATATTTTTCTTACTTTCCAGGCTGATCTTGAAGGTGATGATAGGTCATAAGCTGCAGCCTCTGCAAGGATGTTACAACCCCTGGAGCAGGCGGGAAGTACATGTGTGTTTGGAATGCAACGAAAGGGAAAAGTTACTAGTGTGTTTTCGACAGGACCCTACATTTTTAACTCTTTCTCCAAACCTAGTGAAAACCCAACTTCATTAGCTACTCAGAAGTTTTCTCCTAAAATAACATGGCTTAAGGGGAATGTGAGAGGCATCTGAATCTTTTTTTTTTCCTCAGACAGTTTTGCCTGGTAGCTAAGAGCTCTGGTACCAGACAGAGCTGGTTCAAACTCTACCTCTATCTCTTACTAGACGTGTGACTCTGGGAGAGTTGATAAACTTTGCAATCCTCACATTTCTCTTTTGGAAAACAGGAGATACTCACCTTTCAGGGTTGTCATCAAGAATATGGGGTCAAGTGCTGGCACTTTGCTCCTTGCTTGGTCATGGAAGCCTTTAGCAGGAAGTGTACCTCATAAATGCTCAATAAATCACATAATTATTATTACTAAAGCACTTTGGAAAGCACTGGGTCCCCACCCCAAATGCTTTTGGGAATGACAGTAAGGGAGTATCAGGTTCAGGGTCATGGAGCAGGTGGGCCATAGGCAGAGTAGCTTCTTCATGATGTTTGCATGCATTATCTTAATTGTCATGAGAATTCTGGGAGAGAGTAATTGGGCAGCCATTATTCCCATTTCACAGATAAAGAATGGAAGTCCTTACACATTGCTAGAGTCGATGGAGTCTTGGACCCAAGGACTCTGGAATCCTTGCTATTGCTCCATCTGTACATCCCATTTCCTCTCAGAACTGAATTAATTTGTTCTTGGCCTGTCTCCTCAGTTCCCCAAAGCTCTCTCCCTCTTCATCCTTTCCAGGAAAGACAGAGCTCCCTTTGAGAGAGAGAGAGAGAGAGAGAGAGAGAGAGAGAGAGAGAGAGAGAGAGAGAGAGAGAGAGAGAGAGAGAGAGAGAGAGAGAGAGAGAGAGAGAGAGAGAGAGAGAGAGAGAGAGAGAGTGTGTCTCTCTCTCTCTCTCTCTCTCTCTGTTTGTCTCTGTTTCTCTGTTCCTGTCTCTATTTGTCTCTCTGTCTGTCTCTGTCTGTCCGTTTCTCTCCCCCTCCCCCTCTCCCTCTCCTCTCCTGGGCCTGTGCTGCCTCCTGCGGCCTCCCAGGAAAGTGGCTCTTCAGATGTGGATAGGACCTAAACTATGAAGGGATTTGACTGGCTTGTATCACATTTTCTTCCTTGCAAGTCCATGCCTGCAATCTTTCTCTTTCTCTAGAAAGCTTTCTGAAATGCATGTTCATTACCTCCAGGCTCCTAGATTTACCCATCTTTGTGGCTAAACTAGTTTATTACCTGAAAATGGGAAGAGGTAACTATTGATAAGAGGAAGAATAAAGGCACTTTGGAGGATGAAGTACTTGGGTTGGGGCCGGTCTTAGTTCCGTTTCCCAGGGACACAGATTCGGAGATGGAAATTGCATGGAGGAAGTTTATTGCAGAGGGCACTCAGGATCAACATTTGGGTGCAGAATGGGTGGGTGGAGTGGAGGAAGCAGCACTGGACAGAGGGAGACTTAAACAGTGATGAACAACGTAGCTGCCATAGAGACTCAACTAATCCCATAGGAAGCTTTGGGATTAGGATTGTCCTTCAGAGTTGTCCTGCCTTGTAGGGGGTGGTTGGGTCTTTATGCCCTGCCTACTGCCAGGGAATGTGACTTTAGACAAGCTATAGTCTAAGAGTATTCCCTGGAAAAGGGCTCGACCAAGAGCCCTCACCCACTGTACTCCCAGCCTCAGGGGAATAAGACCTCAGCCCCGAAAGGGAACTGGGTAGAACACCCTAGTATCCATTCTAGGGAGGAAGGCAAGGGCGAGATCCTGGAACAGCAGGTTAGCTAGGAGCTGGATGACTGTGGCTTTTGAGGCTGATGAAAAGACTGTAGGACTAAAGTACTGGAAAAGGGAGAGTAATTTTTTTCAACCAGCAACTGAAACAGAAAAAGCCTTTGTAAAAAGTGGAGCTTTCTTGCTGTGCCCACTCCCACTCTTACTAGAACTTGGTCATGCATCTGACCTTGGATCATGGTGTCATGGTGTCAAGTAAAATGCTGGACCATATGTAAAAAAGAATCTCTGGGGATGGAACTAGGAATCTGCATTATACGCCTCTTCCCCCCACTATTTCTTTTGCACTTCTATACTAGAGCTTCTCAACCTCTCTGCCATAACTGTCTCTAGAACTGGCAAAGTCTTCAGGGCCAAGAACAAGTATTTTTCTCAATAATATTTACATAGCTGAGTTATACTATAAGTTTTTCAAATCACTTCTTTAAGAGGCTCCAGTTGGAATGGCTGTGTGACTCATATGGATTTTGCCCTAGTAGCTGCAGCGATTCTACTTACTCTTCTTTGAGGAGTGACCCAGCCATGGGGCCCAAACTGGAGCAGCCTTCTGCTTACAGGACTTCACTGCCCTGGCCACAGTCATGAGTTGAGGAATGGGCATCTGTCCTAAGCTGGGTCAAACATTGTCCCTGCCTCTGCCCCCAGTGATTGATGCAGAAATGTGCCCATGACTCAAGCTAAGCCAATCCAAGTCCTTCCCCAGGATTCCTTTTTCCAAGCTAAAGCTGGTGGTGGAAAGAGGAAGGGCCTTTCCCCTCTGCTCCTGAGGCCATGAGTGATACTAATGCTTCAAGCAGACATAGCCAATGGCATGGAGAAAGCGTTTGGTAGAGTAAAGCAGACACCAACTAAGAGAAGCAGATATGAGAGACAGTGCATTCTGATGGTTTTAAAGATCTCTGTTCAAGTCACCTCTGGTTTTCTCATTCTCAGAAGATGGTATTAAACCTCTGAGGCTAGTGCATCAGGAAGTGATCATATATAAATGCGGAATTACCAGAAACATGGGCTCTCTGGAAGGGGGAGTAGGGAGGGATGGAGATGGTAAATAAGTGGCGGAAAGATCTCTGTTTTCCTCCCCCTCCCCATGGGCATGCAGTAACAACTAATCATTATGTGTGTTTGTGTGTGTGTATGGTGTATTTGTATCCCTTTCTCTTGCTGAACCTAAAAACCAAAGAATGAAAAACAGAAAACCACCCAAACTTTCAATACATTGTCCCAGAAAGTCACCACCAATATGTGGGAATTAGCCTTTGATATAAAACCTTTTCATTGAATCCTTGGACCCATTGACTTTGTGTCTCTTTCAGAAGAGGTCTTTGCATGTTAGTTTCTATGAAGGCTAAAAGTTTTAAGTGTTTTGTCTCTGTACCCAGGTGTGTTAGCAGAAAATCTTGTATGACTTTCCCTAAGCTCATCTCAGAGAGAAAGTCCTTGCTCGCCGTGTTATCTTGGCTTCCTCCAACTATCAATCCCAGTACCAAGGCACATTTCGTAAAAGAATCCCTCTCCCAGAGACTTGAGGATGAGAAGGAATTCTTGCAAAATAGAACAATTGTAGTCTATGGTCTAATTGGTTTGGAAGAGAGCAAGTAACGATTTTGGGTATGCAAGTTTACCCCAACGAAATTGTGCTTCTTTGTTTCGGGTGATGGTGGTAGTGTTAGCGATGGCGGTGGTGATGGCGGCAGTGATGATGACGGAGGCTGTTGAAGTGGCAACAGTGGCGGCGGTGGTGGTGGTGAGTACACACGAGAGGGTGGCCTTTCTCATCAGTTTCATATCTGAGGCATTATCACTGATGGTTTCCATTTTTTCTCATGTAATGCTCATCTGCAAAATAAGTGTTTAGAATATGAGGGAGGGTAGGCAAAAGCCCACACACACAAATGCACTCAATTTTCCCCTGCCCCTTGAGGTGAATAAAAAGCACCTATCAGGTTGCCCATCCCTCCTTACTTTTAAGGAGGGCATTTAAGAGCTCTTCTTCTTTTCCTCCTCTAACCCCACTTCCTCCTCTTTCTTTTTCTTCTTCCCTGTCTCCAAATTAATCTTAGCAGGGAGTCCTGAAGCAAATGATCATGTTACAAGTCTGAATGTGATAGCCTGTCATCTTTCATTATTTTTGACATAAACAAAACTCTCAGAATTCTCTGAGACCTGACTTTGGTTCAGGGTGTTCTCTTTGAGGCCGGGAGATCCGTAAGGACTAGAAAAAGGAGGATTGCTTCAGGTAATGAAAAAGAAATGTAATGGAAGAATGAAAATGATCTCCAATTCCAAGCTTGTGCTCCCTTTTAGACCATTGCATTTGGGGGAACGATTGATGAAGGCTGTAAAATCTTTACATAATTGTGGCTTATTTTATAAAATAGAGGTCTGGGGGAACTTCATTAACCAGATTCATTTCTTTGTCTATCCCCCGGCCATTTCCTTAAATATTTAGATTTGATATGCAATTAAAGAATAATTGCCTGGCTTGTTTCCTGGAGATTGGTGCCTTCCATGGCCTGAGCCTGAGAGTGAGAGTTTTTATATAGTAGAACGATACCTAACTATTGGAATTGTTTATTTCGGACTGAGCTAATATGCCATCATTTCAGAGAGAGAGACACACACACACACACACACACACACACACACACACACACAATATTTTTAGGAAAAGTTTCTTATTCTTTATACGCTGTGAACATGTATCTCCCCACTAGTGATTCTGGGATGAGTAGAGTGTAAGTGAATTCACGTATCTATTCATCAGAGGCTGTTTATCTTTTTCTGGCCCTTCATTCAGAGCAGCCACAGTTTTCCGAAGGAGCCACACATAGCACACGCCAACAGCAGAGAATTATTTGGTTCAGAGTAGGGAGGGCTGGGGCCATGGTCTTCATTTGGGGGCATTTCAGAACTTTAATATTTTGGTAACCCATGCCCTATAAATCATTGAATTACATCAAGTCTATTTAAAACCCCTCTGGGCAGCTGTTTAAAATGCTGTCACTGCAGTAAGCAATGTCCTCAGAGTCACATGGCAGGTTGGGGCCGAGAAGGGGATGGGTTTTGTTTGTGTTTCTTTAACTTCAGTGAGGTTTACCCTCTGACTCCACTTCTGTGAATAGCCCCTCCATTTCCAGTTATTTCAGAGGCAGGATATGAAGGCCACTTAGTCCACTGAGGTTAAGCCTCCCCATCAGATCGAATTCTTTTTCCTTACGTTCTTCTTTCAAGCCATTTAGTGAAACTACCACAAATTGTTAACTTCAGATTAATATGTTTAATAAGTGAAATCTGGACTATTTCAAGGAGGCAGGCAGGCACGCAGCCCAGAGGATTGGTTGCAGCTGCGCAGTCCCCTGGCTTTTCCCAGGTCGTCGCTGGGGGCTGAGACCACCTGTGTAGCACCTGTGGGCAGCTCGGGCCTAATGACCTCCGGGAGCCCTGCTTTGCCAGCGCTGCTCTCTGGCCTCCAGATCTGCTCTGGGGTCTGTCAGTGCAGGGGTATCAGGAGGCCAGATCTGAAGGGAGCAGCTTGCAGAGAGGCCTTGGCTTCCCCTTCAGAATGCTGCGTGTTTATAGGTGTACTTCCTGCCCCTGCTCGGGCTCCAAGCTCCTTGGAGAGAAGGATGCTGTGGCCATCCTGTTCACAGTCACACCCAGGCCTGGATTACCTGTGCACGTGCTTGAATGCATGCATACACAAGAGAGAAAAGTTTAGCTTCAGCGAACTTATTCAGGACTTTTCAATCAGAAAATATAAATTAAAAATCAAATGTGCTCTCTTAATTTTAGCAGACATAAATGTTGAAGCCTTAAAAAAAAATCTGCATTGGGGCACCATTATCTCTTCAGAGTCTTGGCCCTCCAGTGGTCTTTGTCCTTTCCTGACACATAGTAGGTGCTTAAGAAATTTGTTGAATCAGTTCATGAATCTGAATTAAGAGCAGGGCTTTGGAATCAAGATCTGAGTTTGAATCTCAGCATCCCACTTACCAGCTGTGTGATCTTGGGCAGGTTACATAACCCTTTTGAGCTGTAGGTTAAGTCGTTGGAGGATAAAGTATGCAGTATATTATGTATGTGATCTATATTGAAACCAATGATGTAGATCACTGCATTTGTGCCGAGGACACCCAGGACCTGTCCCAGGGACAAGAGCTAGTTTTGTCTCTGCCTCTGCCAGCTGAGGAAGTTGTGCGTGGTTCTCCTGGGGAGGGAGATGAAGCAGCCCAGTTTTATCTGAGGGTCCAGGGTGGGGATGGGCAGCTTTGGGCTCAGAGGAGGACGTGGGCTCAAGCTTGCCCCCGCCCCACCACTATTCTGGGCCTGGAAAAGGAAGAAGGCTCCTGGCTCCTGGGCCAAGGACGGCAGCCACCCAGCTCAGAGGCTTCTTGATTTGGGCAGGAGAAACACCCGGCGCTCAGCCCTCAGCTCCAAAGCCCAGGTCCCCTGTGTCTGGGAGTCTTCCAGGGGACACGGGAAGGGGGACGGGGTGCCCAATCACTCCCACCCACAGATATTTGTGTAGTTTGAGCAGAAAAAAACAATACACAAAATAAAACAACAGCAGTCAAGGGAAATGGGATTCAAAGGACGATCTGCTTAATCTGAGCAAAACCAAATGTTCCAAGGCGACTCACGACTCACGGCACTTCCTCAGCAAGGCCCAGGGGATACCCAAGTCCCCTTGGGAAGCGGAGGCCGGTTGTGTTTGGAAATCTCAGCGGGTGTCCCCAACCAGCCTGTCTCTGAGCCCTGACCTTGCTGAGATTTCTCACTAGGTCACTGTTTCTTTAAAAAACAGAGTAACAGTAAAGCCCTCGATTCTTTTTTTCTGCAAAATTCTCAATTAAGTTTATGGAAAAAGCAGTCAAAGAAGGAAATGAGTTATGACCCCCTCTGAGATATTCCTGTTCTCTGAGTTGTCCCAAGTGGAGGGACCTTTCTCCTGTCATCCTACCCTAGAAGCTTCCTTCATAGAAGAGACCCTGTACTGGAAATGTTGCCTCTCTGGAAAGAGCTTTCTGTTTCTTACTGTGAGGGCCACGTTTTCCTGCCTCCCTTCCTCCCTTCCTTCTTCCTCCTCTCCTTTCCTTCCTTCCTTCCTTCCTTCCTTCCTTCCTTCCTTCCTTCCTTCCTTCCTTCCTTCCTTTTCTTTTCTCTTTTCTTTCCTTTTCTTTTCTTTTCTTTTCTTTTCTTTTCTTTTCCTTCCTTCCTTCCTTCCTTCCTTCCTTCCTTCTTTCCTTTTTGGTTGAGAGTTTATTTGATTTTCTCCCCCTGATAATAATCATGCTTTTAGATCTGTTGGCTTTCTAAAAATTTGGCCTATTTTCTTTTTCATTTTTCCCCTGTCATCACTCTCAGCCAGCCAAATTTTGAGGTAAATGTTTAAAATTAATTTCTAATATATGTCGAGAGACTCCTTCCCACCTCCCCCCAAAGTATAGTTTTTATACAGTCTTTCATATAATGTCCTATCATTTCTTTACCCGGTAGCCCCCTCCCCCTTTTTTGTTTCGAGGGAGAGAGCAGGGACTTCTTCAAATCCCATCTTCATCAATTAGGAGTTTTGTGACCTTGGATTCATCATCTAGCCTTTCTAAGTCTCCACTTCTTTACCTGAAAAACGGAGTTAATAATGCCCAATTTATAGGGTTATTGGACTGATGAAATATATTAAATATAATTATGTACTCACTATATAGAATACACTCTAGGGACATCACGACAATAAGTGCTACTCTTCTGAATATAACTAGTTCTCTAAATCCTCCCACCCAACTCTCTACCATTTAAGAAAACTTTAGTTAACAGTTTCTAGGCTCTGGGATCTCAGATCAATAGGGTCTTCAAGGTCTTTCGACTTAAATATTCACACTGTTGTCCAAAAAGGGAGACCGGTAGTTTCTCTCCCACCTGAACATCTGCTTTAGCCTCCTAAATAATCTGTCTGCTTTCACTTTTGCCCTATGTCAGTCTGTTCTCCAAACAGCAGCCAAAGTGGCCTTTTAAAAACAGAAATTCAAAACAACACAAAAGAAAATAACACTTCAGAAATCCCAGATCATGTTACTCCCTTTCCGGTAACCCTTCAATGGTTTCCCCTTATACTTAGATCTAAACTGCGTTTTTGGGGACAACAACCTCCTATGCTGGCCCTCTCCTTCTTGTTGCCCCCACCCCCACTCTCCCGCTCTCATTTTTTTAGCTACGTGACCATCTTTCTGATCTTTGCGTTTTCCGATGGCATTAAGCTCTCTGCTGCCTTAAGGTTGTGCACACACTGTTCCCTCGGCCTGAGACTCTCATCTCCTGGACGGTTGACTCTTTCAGCTCAAATATCACCTCCTTAGAGATGCCATCCCACTATCTGATCTAAAGTAGCACCCGCACCCCACCCCCCGTTACCCTTTACTTACATCACCCTGTTTATTTCCATAGCACTGTAATTAATTATTTATTCATCCACTTATTGAATGAATGAACCTATAATTTAGGGAGTAAAACAATTTATAAACAATCAGCTCAAGCCAAAAGACCACAAAATTCAATGCAATAGCTCTTAAAGCAAGGAGAGAAAGTCACAGGATTAACTAGTCTTTAAAATCAGAACAACAAAAAAGGTTGTTCTTAAGAGGAAGACTGTGTCTATAGCCTGTGGTCAAAACTTGGATGAATATAATTTCACCCCAGAAAAACTAATGAAGGACTCGGGAAAGAATGAGAAAAGCTGACTTCCCTTCAGCCTGAAGAAAATGAAAAAATTTTCCCCAAGCAGCTTCAATGAAAGTGGGAGGAAAGAATGGGTTTATTATTGTAATCGTGATAATTTCTTGTTTATTTAATACTTACACTGACTAGGTCTGTTAAGAGAATCAGCTGTTACTCAATTTTTCTCGGGCTCTACCAATGGCTTTTGTTTTTCATAACTTAAATTTTTGGTTTCCATAGAGAAAATTCTGAAAACAATATATACCAAGCAATTGGGTCTAAATTTTTTCAAGTGCTATCTCACTCTTTCTGATGTGTGTGGCTAAGTTGTTTAGAGGCTGTTGGCTTTGACGGCTTTGGGAGTTTGTTGAACTACTACAGATTATATACGTTATTATTTTCTGAGTAATTTGGTTTTGGTCAAACCCCCAAATAAACTCCCAAGTTTTTTTCCCCTTAGTTTACAAATGCATATGTATTTCAGAAAAATGTAATTCACATGGTTAAATTCATTGACATTCAACATGTCCTAATATCATTGGCAGGGTGATACATGTTTAAAGTACATGAAGAATAAGAAACTTTTCTTAAAATATTTTTTGTATGTGTGTCTGAAATGATGGCTCATTAGCTTAGAGCCTGAAATAGGCAAATCCAAAAATTAGGTATTGTTCTGAAGTATGAAATAGAAATATTTTAAGCAGTAGATGATACGGTTATGTATTATTTGATTTTGTTTTAAAAGAAGTGATTTCTATTTACCTGTTGGCATTTCAGGATTTTCCATTCTCTATTTGAATCCTGAACAAACACTTCCAGACTAGTTAATATTCTTATGTCAGTAAGAGAAAATAATTAGCCATGGGATTTGAGGCAAGTTAACCTAACCACTCTGAGCCTAGGTTTTCTCATCTGTTAAATAAAAATAGAGATGTCCTATCTGCAGAGTTGTTGTGAGGATTAGAGATAATGTAGGTAAAGCTCCTAGAATAACGTATAGCTTGTAGCAGAGTTTTAACCAATGGTAAATGGTCCTATCTATCTAGTCTTTAGTAACATGTTGGATGAAGTTCTATATGACACTGTTGTCACCAAGATGATTACAGAGCATGTGTGGAGAAGAGCATGCAGCAAAGAATGTCCAGGGTGACCAGCTGGCCCAGACGGGCTGCTTTAAGAAGGGCTTCTTTAAGAAAAGCAGTGCTTAATGGCCTAGATATTCAGGCAACCAAACACCACTAAGCTCAACTTCTTTCCTAACCTGCATCTACAGCAGATGGTCAGTTGGCCATTTGTCCAAAGCCGACCAAATGTTGATGAGGGTCATGATGGCTTTGGGGCCATGCATTGGAGGATATTATCATAAATAAGGACTGTGTTGACCTCATGACTTTTGTGTTCACAATCTTTGCAACTTCATCGTCCCTCCTTAGAATATTAGCTTTCTGCAGTATAGCTCAGTGAACAGGACCACTGTTTCTAAAATGGTATATAGAGAGAGTCACTTTGCTCCAGCACAAATTAAAATGGCAGTTCATGCAAGAAGCCACCAAGGAACATGAGGTGTCTCCAGGTCTTATGATCTGCAGACCACAGTTATGTTCTTTACCATGAATGAGAGTATTTATAGGGAACAGTGAAAGGCAAGGGAGGCTATACTAGGCAATCATGGGAAAGATGGTGTCAGATGGCAGGGCAAACCACTGTGGTAACCTCCAGAAGTAATTATAGACATCTGGATTGATGAAAAGAACTAAAGGATGGCAGGCATTCTGCATTTGGGACTGGGTTTTCCCAAAGGAAGATAAATGGAAAAAACATGTTTGCTTTAACTGCTGACTCATGGTACATAGTTTTAATTCAGAGACTTTAATTGAAAGTGCAGCAAGAATGTAAAAGATTTACATAGAGAATATTTTGGTATATTGGCAAAACATTAATTATAAAACCAGATGGTCATGGCAGAAAAATCAACCAAGAGGCTTTATTTTTCTTTTGCTTTCTTAGCATAAAACATTTTTACTTTACAAATTTCAGTATTCTGTTATATATCAAAACCATTTTTCTATTAATATTAAAATAAAGAGTGATTGTCCAGAATTCTGGTGTTCCAAACAAAAACAAACAAATCATCATCATTAAAACCTGCAATATAAAAGCATTTTTGTGATAGAAGCTTCATGACCAAGACACTAGTTCTCTCTCCCCAGAGACCAGTCTAATGAGACCATATTTCTCAGCTCCTATTAACCGTGACCGCTGTCTCAGTCAGGGGTCATTTGTTTGCGACAGAAGGTTGAAACACAACTGCATGAAATTAGTTCAGAAAAGAGAGTTTGTTGTAAGGATACAGGAGACTTTCGCTCTCAGAAAACTCATGTTCAGGAGGTATAATCAGTTTAGAAATTTCGTTACTAATAATATATCCCTTCGTCTTTATCTTAAGGCACAGAGCATTCTCTCTGTCCCACTCTGCTCACCTGCTCCGTGATAACCACATTTCTTCCTTGGGCCGGGTTTTCTGCCCAGTGAACATGAGGCTCACCATGGCTGCCTTTTTGAGTTTAAATCTACTACTTTCCTCTTTGTTTACTATTTGTCCCATCTGTTTTTTATTCCTCATTTTTCCTTTCTTGTCTTCTGTCCTTTCTTACATTAATTTAGTATTTTAAAAATTATTCCATTTTCCATTCTCTATCATTCTTTAATTATTCTCTTTGTGATTATCAGAGATAATAAACATGTGTCTTTGACTTATTAGAGTTTGCTACAAATTAATATCCTTATTACTTCTTGGACAATAAAACAACTTTACAGCATTTAAGCCATTTCCCTGTTTGGGCTGTTGTCATCGTTGTCATGTGTTTTAATTCTACATACTTTTAATCCCACAAAACATTATTATTGTTGTTTCAAACAGTCAATATTTATTATGTTTTACCCACATGTTTGCCTTATCCTTTTCTCTGAATTCTTTCCTGTATTACCATGTTTCTCATCTGGGATTATATTCCTTCTGCCTAACTAACTTCCTTTAGTATTTCTTTTAAGTAAATATCTGCTGCCAGCACATTCTCTCGGTTTTTGTCTGAGAGCCTTTGTTTTGAAACTTACTCTGTGAGGTTTGAGATTTTCTTCTACTTGTGGCATTTTCTCTGCCCAAATTTACACAAATGACTTGGTTTTCCAAACTTCAATGATAGACTTCAATGATCATGAGAAATTTTTATAATGTATGATTTGCAGGTATATCTTTTGACTAAAGGGAGGGTTCAAAGTGCATTTTATAGCTCAGCCTATAATGTGTCCAGTCTTGAAGGCGTCCCATGGTCATGTGCTAGTCACTAGGAATATAAGGTCAAATAAGACATGGTCTTGTCTTATAGGAACGCTAGGGAAATAAATGGTTACATCAAGTGTGATAAGCTCTGAAATAGAATTACGCATAGGTTATTTTAGGAGCCAAAGGAAGAACACCAAAATCAGAATTTCAAAATTAAGAGTCAGGGAATATACTTCTCAGGAAAGACCTTAGATTAAATTTTAAAAGAGTGAGTGTTGTTAGACCCATGTATCAGTTAAGAGTCATTTATCTATAAGTAAGAATATCTGACTGTCTTAGATGAGAGTCAAGAGGCATTGACGTTGATTTAACTGTGTGTTTATGATCTGAACTCTGTTCTGCTCTGCCATCCTTAGTGTGATGGCTTTTCATCCTTGTGCTTTATGGTCTCATGTTTCAACATGACTGCCACAGCTTCAGGAATAACATCCTTGTCGAAGCCAGGAAAAAGAGAAAAGGACAGCACCAGCCATATCAGTTTTTATTTCCTAGAAGTTTCTCAGAAAACATTTTGCATCTCATTGGGCAGAAGTGGGTCATGTGGCCACTTCTGGCTGCAAGGAAGCTGGCAAAGCAGTATCTGGCTTTCAAGCCTTTGGAGAAGAAAACAATAGGGAGAAGAGTGCTGGGAACAGCTGCTGGATTAGTCAGTCACAATGTCTGCCACAAATCTAAGGTGGGCAAAGTCTTTTCAAGGACAAGAAACAAATGTGTAAAAGTTTGGAGCTGTAAAATATTATGCACATTTGGACAACTGCAGGCAGCTCTGGAACAATGGGGCATGCTCAAGCAGGCTAGAAAAGTAGACAGTGGCCAGAAGACAAGGTGCCTTGTGTGCTAAAGAGTTAGGTCATGAAGAGCAACAGAAGGGTCTCAAGTAGAGGAGAGAAATGATCTAAGTCATGTTTTTAAAAGATTGCTCTCGTGGCAATGTTGAAGTTGGATTGGGAGTGATCCAGAGTGGAATCAAGGGAAATAATTAGGAAGCTATTGTAGTAATCAAGACAAGAAGAGATAAGAAGTAACTGTGGAGATAAGGCTGTAGGAATGAATATGAGCTATAATGAAAAGAAGACCTAATACAAGGTAGTACTATATAGTTGTTAAGAGTTTGGGTTTTGGAGTAAGACATAACTGGGTTCAGATCTGCTCTGCCATTATGCGGTTGTACAACTCTGGATCTGTTGCTCAAATTCTAGGAATCTCTTTCCTCATTTGTAAAACGGGGGCAGAAGGAGGATGGTATCTACTTTATAGGGTTAAATGATGTAATACAGTAGGTTGTTAACATAGACTAACATTCAGTTCTTTCTCTATATTTATACAGAAATATATTCACATTCATATAGATGTTAACACTGAATAAAAAGAAAAGATCCAAGAGGAAGCCAGGTTTCAGGCTCTGGTGACTAGGTGGATGATGGTCACTGTGATGGGGAATATTAGAGGAGGAATAGGTTTGAAGGAGAGAAATGTGAGATCAGTATTCGAAACATTTCCATTTAAGGTAATTTAGGAGCAGTTAAGTGACCTAGACTATTGGGCATGTGGAGCTTTAACAGAAAGAACTAGACCATAAATAGGCATTTGAGTGTCATCACATTATAAGTTATAATTAAAATTTGATTGAAGTCACTCAGGCAACAGAGTAGAGAGTAAGAAAATCAGAGGTCATCACTGAAGGATTTGGGTCAGGAAGAGTAGCTGGGAAGAAGATTGAAAAGAATACCTGAAAAGGTAAAAGAAAAACCAGTAGAGTGTCAGATAAGAGAATGAGTGGCAAAATACACAAAATGGTACAGGAAGTTTCAATCCTGGCTTTCATCACTACAGGTCACAAGGAAGCCTCAGTGAGAGCATATTTAGCAGAGTAGTAGAAACTGAAGCTACATGACATAGGTTGAATAATGAATGGGAAGTGTGAAAGTAGAGATGGTGAACCTAGGGTACTATTTCCAGAAACTTGGCTCTGACCAAAATAGAGCAATTGGACAATAGCTGGAGCAACAGAAAGTCAAGAAGTGGTGTCTTCGTTGGCTCAGGCTGCCATAACAGAATACCACCATTCCTGGTGAGAGCTCTCTTCCTGGCCAGTGGATGGCTGCCTTCCGGCTGTGTCCTCACATGACTTTTCTTTAGTGCCTGCTAATGGAGAGAGAGATTAGGATAAGGGCCCTACCCTTATGACCTCATTTAACCTTATTACTTCCTTAGAGGCCCCAGCTCCAAATACAGCCACAATGGGGGTTAGGGCTGTTTTACAGTGTGAATTTTGAGTGGACACATTCAGTTGGTTACAGATGGGTTTTATAAAAATGACAGGAAGGATATTTTTCATGCTGAGGTTGAAGAGCCAGTAAGGAGGACAATAGGTTATTGAAATGATGATCATAAAAGGGCGAAGTATAATCTTGGATCACAGAAGAAAACAGAAAAGGATTGGTGACAGTGGAGATGAATGCAGCTGTAGGTGTTCTGGGAGAATATTTGCTCCTGGTGTAGGAGCAAATTTATCTGAGAATGAGGTAATGGTCAGGAGTAAGAAGTTTGAGGAGAAAGATGGACGTGTGATTGCTGAAGGACCAGTTGCACCTGGAGGCTCTGGATTGATAATGGCCCAGTCTTCCCAGTGGGGCAATGAGATCCAGTTTAGGTAACATCTTACACATCCTTGAAGTTTCTAATCTATTCAACCATTTTGTGTCATCTAGAGACAGCAAATTGAAGTTTTAGTTGAAATTCCTGCCTTTGAGTCCAGAATTGCAGGATGGAGAAAATACAGTAGCAGATCACATTAAAATAAAGGGAACTTCGGTTGACAAGGCTATAAGAGTTAACGGTGCTAATTGCATTTTTGGCTGTATTTGTTCAAATACAATATCTATATAAAAGAAGGTGAAAGTCCCTGTCCAGTCTGTGCCTGTCAGGTTTTAACTGGAGAATTCTGAGCACCACACTTGAGAAGAACATAAAATATGCTGCAGTCACACAGAACAACAGAAGGGGCTCGTGCCTTGCCATGTGACACATGGATATAGCCACCGAAGGACATTTAGCCTGGAGAAGGGAAGATTCAGCAGCAATAACTGTTGATTTAATCAGTCTATTTATCTAGTGTATTTATCTTTTCTGTGCTCTCACTTCAAAAGAGGTTTCACACCTGCTGATTCATTGCTCCCCTATAACTTCCCTTGGGAGAAGAGACATTAATACTCAGACTTCACAGATAGAGAGATTGAGACACCTAGAGGATAAATATAGGAGGCAGCCTAGGCAACCAACATCTAACAACTTGCTCCTTATCCATCTCATTCTTGACTTTTATAATTAATGTTTCCCTTCTGTCTCTTCCCCCAAATTCCTCCCATCTGTCAGAGCCCAACGGAAGCCCCGCTCGAAGCCCCACTCCAGAGAGGCTTCCTCTGTATCATTGAGCCTTTACTGATTGTTGTCTCCTTTGAAATTTGACATGGTGGCAGAAAGAAATCTATGGGAGATAAACACACAATATAAATATAAAGTCAGAGAGACGAGAGCTCTGTCATTTGCTACTTAAAAAGAAGAAATTTGTTCAAAACATCTTACGGAGCATCTAAATAATATAAACAAAATGACATCTGTCACTCAGGACTTGATTATATACTATTTTGTGTTGGTCGCTCTAGTTTCATGTGTTGGTCATCTCTCTCTACATATAGTGAAAGTAGGGATTATTTTTTATTCTTTATTCTTATCTCTCATAGGGCATACCCCAGTGCTGAGCACTGAATAGATAGATGTTCAATATTATGCTCTTTGTTGTGTAGGGCAGCGGTCCTCAACCTTTTTGGCACCAGGAACCAGTGCTCCATGAGAATCTAAGGCCTGATGATCTGAGGTGGAGCTGAGGTGGCGATGCTAGCACTGAGAAGTATCTGCAAATACAGATGAAACTTGACTCGCTCTCCTGTTGCTCACCTTCTGCTGTGTGGCCTAGTTCCTAACAGGCCACCTACCATTAACGGTTCCCCACCTGGGGGTTGAGGACCCCTGGTGTAGGGGACACTATCACTGTCTTCCAAGACTGTCCACTATACATACATCCTTAAAAAGGTAATCCAGAACAAAGGGCAGTCAGTGCCTGTGCTTGCAAAGAGTGCAGAAATGCAAGACACCCATAGAAAAAGAGTTGTTTCCCACTGGTAGGTAATTCTCAAATATTCCCAAGTATTAACATTTTAACAACTAATAAGAGTTGCTAATTATCTCTTTAACATTCTTCTGATGAGTAAAGTAGATTGTCAAAACTGGAATTCCATGAGATTTAAAGTGATTGTTTTGTTTTTAAAATATGGCTCGCAAATATTTTTATTTTTTCTGAATTAATCCTTGAAATGTCACTCATGTAGGCTCTGCCCCAGCCTAATTCTGGAAGCACCTCAAATATGTCCTGTTCTTCCATACCTCTATGACTTTGTGCGTGTTGTTTCCTCTGTTGGAAAGCTTGCCTCATCTTTTTTGCCAAGGTAAATTCCTACTTGTCCTTTAATACCAGATTCACGCTTTGCCCCCTCTGTGGAGCATTTCCTAAGTCCCCTACACAGAACTACTGACTTCCTCCTTTGTGATCTTTGTTCATCTCTATGATAGTGCCTTTTATTTCACACTGTAATTATCTATTTACTCAAAGTCAGTTTCAGGGTAGGAACCACATCTTTATATTACTAGTGCTGAACATAGTAAATGTTCAAGAAATTTTTTCTTTGAATGAGTTTGTTAGACCTCTTGGTCATAAAAACTAAAATAGACTTCTATTATTTCAAGAAAAAATAAAGAAGGTTTTGGATGATGACTGGGGACAGATCAGTGAAGGGCTAGAAGACCAAGTTTGGAAAATGGGCAGGATATAAGGAAACCTAAGAGGAGAAATCAGCAGGGACAAATAAATTCTCATTGCTACTCCTTGCATTCACCTGCCCCACCTCATGTAATTCTTGGGCTGGGGAGAGTGTCCCACTCTCTGAGTCTGTGTCACATGCACTTCTCTGTCTGCTCATTCCATGGACAGGCTGGGATGAGGTGCACCTACTCTCGTCATCTTACAAAGCTGGAGGCTGGGGATGAGCACTGCTTTCCACCAGGATTACATACATTGGGGAAAAGCGATTCCCTGAAAGGAAAATGGGATGTTATCAGAAGAGGAATGAAAGGTGTCTAACCAAAAAAAAAAAAAAGGTGACAATTGTCTACTACTACTATGAATGAAACTTTGCAGAAAAGAAGACAGTGGTTTAAAAATCAATTTAATATTGGATGGTTTGATTACCAGCAAAATCACTCATGACATTTAGCGCCTTTCTTTATATTCCTTGATGCACTCAGAGCTCTTGAATAAATTTAATAATGTGTTATGTATCCCCTGGGTATCTGATTTACTGACTTGAGCTGAATGATTGGGCTCAGTGCAAAAAAAGAGCTTGCAAACTTTGCCTATGGCTTTCCAGTCATCAAGGAACTAAGCTCTTTTGCTCCCTGGAGAAGCTAAAAATTCTAAAATGAAGTGCCCTCTGCTCTTTTCTGCTTTTCGGCATTTCTCTTCTGCTTTCACATACTTTCGCTGTTTTAAAATTAAATCTGAGAAACTCATTCCATATTTTTCATCATCTGCTTTTGAAAGTGAATGTTCTGGATTTATGGTTTGGGGCTCTTTGATGTTAGAGTAACAAACTATGCTTGCTTCACTTGTTTTCATTTCAATTTTTTTTTTTACATCTACGAAGCTTTGAAAATTTGATTTATTATAACACCACAGTCAATGTAGGGGAACTGACACCATTTGCATTGTTGGAAAGCATCATGAAACATCAGGCGCTAGTTCCCTATAGAGAACTTATGGCTGTTATGATGTACGCTGCCCCCACCCCGCCCTTGGTCTTCAGGGAAGTTTGGCATTAAGCAAAATCTCAAACTGACACCCCAAGGATATTCACTCCTAGGGCATGTCAAGATTTTTGGATTGGATCCAAACCCCCTAATTTTGATTTTGTACATGTCAAGATGTACAGAATGATCATTTTTCTTATCAAGACACTGAAATGCTCCTTCCTCTTCCCGTATAGTGATTGTGGATCTGATGTATTAAAATCGCATTTAATACGCAGTTTGGAACTTCCCAGAACTAAAGAATGATTACCTTTAACGCACTGGCGTACTTTGTAAAAGCCTGAGGAGGGGAAATAATGAAAGGGCAAAAATGATTCTTGCTGCAAGGTGGATGATATTTTTCTGTTTTCAGTTTCTATAGGAAGGGGCAGGGGAGGAATGTTGGGGGGGGCGGGGTGATGAAAGAGAGAGGGAGAGAGGAAGAAAGAGAGAGAATTTTACCCAGAGAGGAAAGCTTGAATAAGCAGACTCCCAGAAGAACTTAAAACCATAGGAAAAAAATGTGTCAGGGATGGGAGAGTCCCTAGATTTATTCATTGTAATTCTCTCTACAACATCACTAAGTTTCAAGAACAGGGACACTTACGTGCTACTGTTTGATGAATAAATGAATGTGTGTGTGTGGCATTATAAGGATAGGACAGGGAATCTTTCAGGTATCTGAGAAATAAAAAAACAACAAGACAGGTCCTATGGAGAACAAAACTTGAATGTCAGAAACCAGAGGCTCTCTCTCTCCTTTTGCCAGGTTGCACAATCTCTTTCTTCTCAAAATTGACCATTCAACACACAGTATGATATAATCTATTATAAGTTTCTTTACTCAGCAAGAAAATAGAAAAGCAGTTAGATGTGTCAGGAAATACAAAAAGTCATGATCTAAAATGAAGCAAATTAAACTGAGGCAGGATTTTGAACCGATGGAGCGTCAAGAGAGAGAATCTATGTAACCTTGGTATTAGAAATATTTTCCTTAGGACAAAACACAGGTTTAATAACATAAGAATTACATCTTTCTAATGGATCTTTTTATACTGCTGAAATCATTGTCATCATCAACAATGATAATTGAAATGCTTACTATGTGACAGGTGCTGTACTAAATGATTTAATTTCATTTAATCTTCAAACAATCCTATGGAGTAGGTATTATCCCAATTTTTCCCAGATGAAAAATTGAAGCAAAGGGAAGTGACTACTAAGTCACACAGCTTTTAAGGAGCAGAGCTATTCTAAGCCACACGCTTTACTTCTATGATATATTGTTTCTGGCTGGGCTTATTATCCCAACCAGGAATGAACGATATTTATATGATTATTATAAATGCTATTTTGATTTTTTTAGAGAAAGCATGTAAAATTTGTATATGATTACAATAGAGAATGCCAACATTATCAACCTTGGTCACATAAAAATAACAATATAGAAGGATGTTAGGGGAAAGAGGGAGAAAGAGAAAGGAGAACAGCACTTATTCCCTTAGATTTCCCAGTGGGAGAGAGATTGTTTAATGTGACTGCATCAAAAGAGCTATATTTTTAAAGTTATAAAAGTAGCTAATAGAACTAAAAATAAAAATAAGTTAACAAAAGTTGGAAGAGGGTGTAATGTAACTGAGCCATTTTTTAAAATTATTTTTCAAAGCAGCACTCAATAGATTCTTCTTAGAGCTGATAAATCAGGAAACAGTATAAACATGTTATTTGAATTATGTAGATCACTACCAGAAAAAAAAAAAATATATATATATATATAAACAAACAGATGAAAACCAGTTACCTGTGAAAAGTGAGCTTGGAACGGGAATCATGGGGTGAGATTTTTACATTTTATTTTATACCTTTCCATTTAAATGATTATTTCCATGTGTACATATTACATTTTATAATAAGAACCATGTCCATACTATTCACTTCAGTAAGTGGACATGTAGGTTTCCATCCCAGAAAAATGCTGATCATGTACATATAGAAGTAGCTTTAAGCAAAACAGGGACTTCTTTCAAAGCCTGGAATTACAGTCTCCACAGGGAGTCCTGGGTAAATACAATTGCCCCAAATGGTCTGGAGTTCCTTTATATCTATCTGAATGTTTTTTACACGCCAGCTATCCCAAGCTAAAGCCCAAAGATGGGAGAAAGCAAGGACCCTCCTGTCTGAACTTCTCACCCTCTTTTCTCTTTAACATAACCTTCTGGGTGAGAAGGTATGATAGGTTCCACTTCTTCCAGTCTCTGTGTCTTAGCCTTCTGATTCTGGAGCACAATATGCCTCATGACTTTGCCTTAATGGTAGATGGGGTACAGGAAGGGAAAGCAGCCATAAAAAAGTGCATTATAATAGGACATATTTCAAAAATATTATCTCCCTTACATAAATGCATAAGAGATGGTCTGCAAAGATACAGGCCCCTTCAGTATCAGTGGGCAGCCCTGGAGAGAAGTGTGGGGAAAGGGAGAATATATTCATGTTTGACATGGTTAATGGATTTTTTTTTTGTTCTATGGACATTTAGTGTTTTCAGATGTTTAATCCAAAACATCTAATATTTTATCCAACATTTAAAGATCATCACAATAGCCCGGCAAGGTTAGTTTTTGTTCACTTAAAAAATATAGAACTTTATTACTTTGAACAATTTTAAGTGTACAGAAAATTTGAATGGAAAGTACAGAGAGTTCCCTTGTACCTACCCTAACCCCCTCCCCAATTTCTCCTATTATTAACATCTTGCATTAATGTGGTACATTTATTACAATTAATGAGCCAATACTGATACATTATTACTTTAAAGTCCATATTTCACATTAGCATGTACTCTTATGTTGGCATTCTGTGGGTTTTGACAGATGTATAATGACAATTATCCACCATTACAGTATCATACAGAATAGTTACACTGTCCTAAACCCCTGGCTCCACCTAGTCATTTCTCCCATAACTGATTTTTTAAAAATTCGTGATAGTCCTGATTCCTGTGCTTCCCTTGCTGGCTGTTTTCACTTGCCCATGAAGTGAAATCCAGTCCACTGCACCTGTTCTTTCCGTCATTGACTCTGCTCTCTGTGAAAATGGTATCATGAGTGGTCTTCAAGCACCTCATATCCGGCCACTACCACCACTTGTCAGGGGGAAAACCCAGACAGGATGAGATCCGCATTCTCAGCTGTCCCTGTCTTCCAAGGAAGAGAAACTCTACACCAGCAGCTAAAGAGTGAAACTAGATATCCCAGGGAAGGGGTGGGGGATGTCAGATCTCTGGTGGTCTAAAAGAGGCTCCAAGTCAGAGACCCCAAAATGCTAGGAAAACCAGCAAGGAGATGTGAATAATGCCAGGTACATCTCAGGGACTGTATGGGAAAGGGGCCTCAAATAATAAGACTTAGAATTCAAGATAAACTTATTATAGAGTGATTAGGAGCAGTATGGAGACCTTCTTCTTCTCAGATAAAATCAAACCCTGACTCTTAAGGTCGGCACTGGTGGGGGAAAGTGTCTTGTGGAGACAGCTGAATGTGATGCTGGAGGATATTTCTCTAGGCAGTGGTTTTCAAACATTTTTTACCATGACTTACAGTAAAAATATATTTCATGTTGACATCTAGTATGCACATAAAAACATACACATGGCCAACAGTATTAGTATTACCTGAGAGCTTGCTAGAAATGCAGAATATGGAGCTCACTTTTGACCTACTAAATCAGAATTTGAATTTTGGTAAGGTTCTTAGGTAATTAATTATGATGGACATTAAAGTTTAAGAAGCTCTGTTCCAGAGGACCCGTAGCTAAACATGAGTAACCTCAGGTGATCTCGTTCATGAGTTTCCACTATTTGAGACCAGAGCCCTTTCTAAATTGTCTAAATACTTCATTCAGCCTATAGTAATCCTGAGATCCTGTCTCCCACGCCTCTCAAGACTCCATCAAATAACAACAACTGGCTTGTATTATAGAGCTAAGCATGTGCCGAGTGCTATTCTAGAGCCTTACATGTTTGCTCTTTTAATTTTCTTAACAAACTTAATAAGTTTGCATTATTTTGTATTCTATAATCCTCACCCCCTCAGTGCATAAAGCACAGGCAGCTGACATTCACCCAAGGCAAGATGTTTACCAGCTCTGATCCAAAAAATTATCTGTCAGTCTTGGGGAAAGCTAAGACCTCCCATAAAGATACTATTCTTCTCATTAGAATATAACTATAGTATAGCTTTTGGTCAAAATTTTATATCCAGCCATACTATTAAGTGTGAGGGTAAAAACATTTCAGATCTGTGAGAAATTAGAAAGTCTATTTTCCATGACACCTTCTGTGGGAAGTTACTTAAGGATGTACTCCAGCAAAATAAGGGAGTAAATTAAGAAGGAAGAAGATATGCAATTTATAAACTAACAAATCTGACCCTAGATGACAGGGACAGACAAAAAGTTCCAGGATTATAGCAGTAGTATAGCTTAAAAGTAGAAGGGTTTGGGGCAGGGGGGTGGCGGGGGGTGGGGGAGTGGGAAGCCAGTTAATTTAGTAGAAAGGTGATATGATAGAGAGTTTGGGAAATTTTTGAGATTATGATAATGAAAAATGATTTGAAATGGAAAAAAAAGACAATAAGATATTCCAAGTGTTAGAGAAAGCTATACAAGTACCTCAGTCAACTAAACATGACATGATTAAAAGCAAATGCTAAATATAAAAAAAGAGGTGCCATTAGTCCTTCATGCTATGAACATTCTACTTGATTGGCCCTGGGTCGGTAACATAGGAGCTACAGGGAAGGAAATACAATTACAGCACACTGCTTGCCCAAGCACTGAACAATATTTAAATGGTTATAAATGTGTAAATACCTTTCACTGGTCTCTAACTTTTAGAGTCACCCTATGGACAAAGCAGAGGAAAGTTAATTGAGCTTATACAGAATATAAATGTCAACAACTTTAACCAAGTAAAAGGTAAAATGTAACCAACATAAGGTAGAATGTAAGAGAAAAGAAAGAAGGAAGACAGAATGGGATAATTGCCTCATTTATATAAAGTAGGGAGTCAAGGATTACTGTTCAAAGTGAATGGAAGCTCATGGGAATGTGAATTGGAAGACATTTTTGGAGAGCAATTTGGCAATATATCTAGGCAAATGGAAGATGCCCCTATACTACTTCCCAACAACTCTCCTAGGGAATCACTCACATGTGAATACAAAGAGGCTCACTGCAGCATTGTTTGGAATGATTTGAATAAATCTAGATCGAGAAGCAGTACTACATAGTGGTTAATGGAAAGGGCTCTGGAGCTAGATGGTCATTTACTAGCTGTTGATATTTTACATATGTGACTTCCTCTCTGGGCCTCAGTTTTCTCATAGATAAGTGAGGATTGCTATCGAATCACATGAGGTAAGCAATGTAAAGTACTTAGAAAAATGCCTGGCGGATAGTAGGCACCCAGTGTTGTTCCTATTACTATTATTATTATTCATCAAGGGCTGAATAAATATGCTATGGTACATTCATAGGAGGAATACATGAAAGGATTACAACTTACACGTATTAACATAAATACATTGTAAAAACATCAAGTTTAGTGAAAATAAAATATTCAGAGTAATAATACTCTTTGTGTACATTTTTAAAACATAGAAGGCAATACTCAGCAGTCCCCAACCTTTTAGCACCAGGCACCAGTGATCTTATGAGAATCTAATGCCTGATGATCTGAGATGGAGCTGAGGCGGTGATGCTAGTGCTGGGGAGCGGCTGCAAATACAGAAGCTTCACTTATTGGCCTGCTGCTCACCTCCTGCTGTGTGGCCTGGTTTCTAACAGGCCACAGACTGGTACCAGTCCGCGGCCCAGGCGTTGGGATCCCCTGTGTATATATAGATAAATACAAATGTGTATATAAAAGATATTTAAGAAGTCTAATAGGAGTTATATTATTCTCTATTCTCTTGTATTTCACAATAAACATTTAAGACACAAAATGAAGTTGCTGGAATAAGAAGTAAGGATGTCACACTTTGTATAAAGTTTAAAGTTTTGAAGGTAACAAAACTATAAGAATATAAATGTTAAATATTAGAAGTAAGAGAAGGGAAGAGAAGGTATGAGATCATTTTCATCTTTTATACTGGAAAGTCAATAGATATAAACTAAGAAATGGGAGAATAAGCATTCTATCTAGACTTACGGAGGTTACCACCAAAAGAATTGAAAACAGAAGTTAAAATAAATACGTTCTTCTGTACTATTATATTTGTTACCATGTGCTTCATATTATTTTGATAAAATTTTAATTCAAATTTAAGCCTAATATAGGTATGTCCTGAGTTCTCCTTGAGATCAGAATGTTCTAAGATAAGCAGCAACTCCACTTCCACTCCAGGATCAACATCATCAACACTGGGGCAACAGTGAGGTTCAAGCAAGTGATTCTCAAGAGGAAAATGAATTGTAGACAAAGGCACTGAGGTTCTACTATATTTGGAATATATATTTCCATGGCCAACAGTGACAAATGGGCTTGATTGTGTTAAGGGACCCTGTGGATTTCCTTACAGTAAAGGAGCCAAAGGCCTTCTGAGAGACCCCTGGCTCTGTCCTACTCTGTCAGTCAGGGTTCTGGCAGGAAACGGTTGGGATTCTGAAGACAGTTTAATGATGAGATGTTGTACAGAGTTATGGGGCAGAGTGAAGACAACCAAGAGTGTGTGCTGAGCAACCAGGGACTAGAAACCAGGGGACGCCCCATTACCATGTCTGGGCCTCCAGGGGTGCAGGAAGAAAGCCCTGTGGGTGCTGGAGCCCTGTGCCATAGACACTGTTGTTGCTTTGCCTTGAGTTCCCTCAGCTCACACCTGAGTTGACTGTGGGAGGTGAACAGCTCCCTTCATGCTGGTAGCTTCTCACCCAAGCGCTGTGCCTCTCTGCTTCCCCGTCTGAGGGCCTTCCCCAGGTGCAAGGCGCTGGCTCAGCCCCTGCATAGGACGGAGCTAAAATGCTGAGGATGGAACTCTTCCAGTGGCGACTCTCAAATAACCAGGTGTGGTAGTCGGTCATTAAACATCCCAACCTCATCATTCCTTGGTTGGAAGATCCTGAGATGAATTCTGCATTGTTTCTGAGAAAGTCCGGTAGGATCGAACCTCTTTTGCCCACAGTGGTAACTGCTCATTAATCTTTCCTCTCTTGGATTTTCTTCCTTCTCTGTCTCATTTCTCCTTTTCCTCACTTGTGCTCCCTGGCATCGCCTCCCCCAATAAATCATGTTCAGCCAAGTGCTTTTTTCAGTGTCTACTTTTAGGAAAAAGATGACAAACCAAGACACCATGGGATGAGGGCTGCCCAGCAGGAGCTGTTATTGTCAGGGACCGGGGGAGTTAAGATAGGAAGGGAGGTGTATTTGTTTTTTTGCAGCTGCTGTAACAAATTAACAAAATCTTGGTGGCTTAAAACAATAGAATTTGTTTTCTCACAGTTCTGGAAGCCAGAAGTCTGAAATCAGGGTGTTGTTAGGGCTGCAATTCCTCTGAAGGCTCTAGTGAAAAATCCTTTGCCTCTTTCTAGCTTCTGGTGGCTCCCAGCAATCTTGGCTTGTGGCTGCATCGCATCCTGTGCCTCTATCTCCACATTGCCTTTCTCTCTGTGGGTCCTCTCCTCTTCTTCTGAGGACACCAGTCATTGGATTTAGGACCCACCCTCATCTCATATAACCCTATTTTAACAAGTTACATCTATAAAGACCCTGTTTCTAAATAAGGTCGTATTCTGAGGTTCCAGGTAGGACATAAGTTTCGAGGGGGTCACTATTCAACTCACTACAGGAAGGGAGGAGGGAGAAGATAAGGGAGTACTCAGACTACCATTTCTTTCCATTCACCAATCTCCTGCAAGTGACCAAACTCAACCAGAAAAAGGAGGGCAAGGGAGATCAGAAATAACGTGCAGGGTCAGCATCTGGGGCCCAAGAGCATGTCAGGGAAAGATGAGAACAAATTAGGGGCAGAGAGAGGAACGATGGAGAGTAGCCAGTGCACCTACCTCCTTTTGGAAAGACTTTATTTTTTCTATGACAGAAAACCTAAGGTGTCCTAAACATCCCCTACAAGCCCATGAGACCCTTCATTATCCTGAAGTGGCACTACCTGTCCGCAGCAGAAAGAATAGTTTTATGGCAATGGGAAAAGGAGAGGCATCAACTGCTCTGAGATTCGCAATTAGACTTTGCACATCATGTGGGACCCCAACCTTATTCTAGGTGGCTGCCGTGAGAATTTGTACAAATTAGAAAAAGTGTCTTCTTTGGGCATTCACCCCAGGACACGTGGCTTGGTGAGTAAAGCACATATTGAATTCCAGTTTCCATTTACTTTCTTGGGTACCAACTATAAAACTGTACCTGACAGCTTTGTCTCAGCTTTAGCTGATGAGAAGAGTTACCTGGGGTACTGGTAAAAATAAAGATTTGTTGGTCACTCCTCTGAAGATTCTGATTCAGTGGATCAGAATCTGTGGCTTTGGGTTCTGTATTTAAAATGAGAACCTTGTTGAGTCTAATGATCAGACAAAGATGAAAAATGCTGATCTAGATAAAGCCCTCATTTTACAGGTGAGGTCAAGGGGAATGAAGTGACTTTCTAAGTCCCATAATGGCCGAGTCATTCGGTATCATTAGAATACACATATAAGTGATCACATTATGTAAATGAAGAGTCCTTCATATGTGTATATTTCATATCAGTCAGGGTTGGGTTAGAGAAGCAGAAGCACTGGGAGTGATATGAAATGAAGCAATTAGTAAAGGGATTAGACCATACGTACTTGTGGAAGCTGGAGGATGGATCAGTGCCGGGCTGCTGTCTGCATATCCCTTGAACCTAAAGTTGCTATAGGTCAGCAGGTGCTGTAGTTGGGAAGGAAAGATGAACATGGACAAGAGCAAGGGCAAACTGGGACCTACTTGGACAACTAGAACCACAGGGACAAACTGGAACCTGCCTTTGTCTGTCAACAGTTGCAGCCCGGATACTGGGTTGCCCTGTAGGAAAAGGTGCCCATTGCCATGGAGTAATGCTGGCACATGGCCCAGGATACGGAGAACCTGAAAAAGGAGCTAGAAGAGCTGTGGGTCTAGGTGCTGCCTCTCACTGTGCCAGGTGAGCCAGCAGATTGGAGAACCTGAAAAAGGAGCTAGAAGAGCTGTGCTGCCTCTCACTGTGCCAGGTGAGCCAGCAGATCAGTGACAACGTAAGCAATGCTACAGTCCCTGCACCAGCCTTCAGAGCACAAACATGGAGGTGCCTTCACTTCCATGAATTTTTCATGTGGCCATCCCCATCCCAGAACCAAACAGAAGAAAAGGCTGAGTAAGGTAATTTCAGCCTGGCTAAGTTGGCACAGCACAAAACCACCATGTGTGTTTGCATAGAGTTTTACTGGATTGAAAGTACGCGGGTGGCAAGAAAGCTCTATTAATAGTTACAATTCCACACAACACTGAGGAGAATGCTTCACACATAGCAGATATTCCATAAATATGCTCCATGTCGATGAAACAATCTCAATATTAGTCTTAGTTTGCAGTCTTGCACAAGTAAGCCAAACACAGCTGTGCAGCCTTTAGAGTGTTGAAGTGATCCCTAAGTGACTGCAGCCCACTCCCCTCCTTAATTGCTTCTCCATTGTAGCTCCTAAATTGCCAAGTGCTCTATCCATTTAATATCCCTCCACACTTAAGACTGCTCATAATCTAAAACCTTGTCAAAAAGATTTGTAGAAAAGTGAGGGGAAAATTAAGATCCACAGAAAAAGCCCTTGAAACTTGGAGTGGAAAAAATGACAAAAAATAACCTGTCACAATGCTAGCCAAGAGGGCGGTTATTATAACACAGTCTCAGTAACTAGAGGGGTGAGAACGAGGTGTTTCTGCCCAGGTGAAGAGACAGCCAACAGCCCCCAATATTCGCAGCACTAGAGATTTTTCCAAATCCCACTTCAAATCTTGTAATCCCTTCAGTCCTTAACTGCTAGGGATGACATCATCCTTTCCTTCGCTTCAGACAGGCTCACCACTTTTGCTTCAGAGCACTGCTGTGGTCTAGCAAGCATGTGGCTCTCAGGCCGACTTAGAAAATCAAGTTGCACGTGGAAAAGCACAATTAAAAAAATTGTGATCTCTTTTTCCCCTATATAAGCAGATGTCATTAACTTTGGCTCTAAGCAAGTGCATACCTGTCCTGGCTCACTGAAGGATTTGTGGTGCGTTTTTCAATGTCGTTGAAGGCATGGATTTCTCTGTTATCGGAAGACTAACTGTGGCATCCTCGGAAGTCTGAGAAGTGTCAGTGTTAAGGGATTTGCCTCCCTAAAAAGCCTGCGAAAATGGGGAGAAAATGAAAGAGTAATGTATAGGTATGCTCAAATAGATAAATAGATATGTTTTCTGCTATATGCTTGAGTTATTTAAAATTCTCTAGTTCTACTCACAGGATTTTCAAGATATAGAGGATTTACCTTTTTTTTTTTCTGTGTTTTCATTCTATCTATGCCTGACTATCTCTTTCTCTACACACACACACACTGGAAACTCTAGTTAACGGAGAGGTACATATTCGTTCATTCATCAGACATTTCATGAGCAACTGCTGTATGCCAGACACTGCTAAATTCTGAGTACACAAGAATAGATGAACTACAACTCCTGTCCTTGAATTTTACCAGTCTATTGATGTAAATAGCCTTTCAAACAGATAAATTACAACATGTTAAGAGCTAAGACAGAGTCGAGGGAGCAACTCACTGCGTTGAGGTAATATTTCCCAGTTGTTTCAGAGAACCACCCTAGTTCGAACATTTTCTGAGCCATAAAATATCCTTACAGATCACTTTGAGTTAGTTTTGCAGTGTTCAGTTAATTCAGTGTAATGAGGAGTCACCTTTCTGTGCCAAAACCGACCCTTATGTCAGGAAGAGAGGGGTGAATAGAGAAAAGCACGGAGAGAGGGAAGAGGGGAACCTTGGCTCTTTGCCTGCCAAGGGACTAGCACATTTAAATTCCCTGGCACTGTTAGTAAATCATTAGGTTGTTAAGGATTTTGGATATGGGTGTGTATTCGTGTGTGCACATGTGTGCGTTTAATTGTCTGCTTTTGTAAAACTCCTTCCTTACCCTCTTCCCTCTCTCCTCTATTCCACTTCTTTTTAAAATAGAAGAAATCACAAAGACAAGGAGTCTTGCTCCGTTATCCTTTCAGTGGATTAAACTATCAGATTGTGACATTCATTTGAATCATTAGGAAATCTACGTTCCAAAGTCTATAAAATCCCATCCACGCCTCAGCAGGGAGGAGAGAATGTACAGTTGCCAAACTTCACACTCCCCCAGTCCTTGCTAAATTTGGACCCAAGTGCAAAGAATTGGGGTCCTGCACTCATTTATAGCTGGCAAAAGGCGACTGCCTGGTTTGTGAAAAAGGACCTCATGGCCCTCAAAAGCTGTTACAGTGTCACGTGGTGATGAGCTTAATGTAAATGAATCTGAAACATCTGGATCAAATTTCCTCTCAAACAAACAAGGTTATGAAAATTGGTGGGTGAAAAATATCTTCTGGCCAAAGGCATTTTGGGTTATTTTTGAACCTGAACTGTCTGCAACGATAGTTTAAGAAGGGGGCCCAGGTGAGGCTGCTCTGCTGCTTCTCCCACACCCAAGTTTCTGGCAAATGCAGCTGGAGCAAAACAAACTGACCACATGAGCCATCGTCTTTAAAATGCAAAAATGGGAGAAATTAATTCACCTAACAATTATTTATTGAGCATCTACTAAAGCTAACTATTATGTTATGATCCTGGGATTCTGCAAGAAACGGCACACCCAGACCTGCTCTCTGGGAGCTTGCAGTTTAGAGAAAACTTAGAGGCACACATCAGACAGGTGGTTAGCACAGAATATGGTGGTTGTTACAGGTGCTGTGGGAACTCAAAGCAGCCCTGGGATTGTGTGTGGACCCAGGGTATAACTGGGAAAATAGCCTTTGGGCTGAGAGCTTCAGAGTATCTGGTTAACCACTGCACTCCTCAGAGCCAATCTCAATGCCTGGTCCCTGGAGGGCCTCATGAAATATTTGTAAATGAATGGCTTCATCAAACATATGCTGAGAGGAGGGCCTTGTGGGTGGGGAGGGAGAGTGTTTGGATGGAGTGAACAGCCCAAGCCCGAGGTAGGGAGGGGGTGAGGAAAAAACTTAGGTAGGCTATAGACAGGAGGGTCAGATAGGGAGGGGTAAAGAGAGAAGGAGGCTGGAGGAAAGGTGGGTCTTGATATTGGAGGGCCTAGTAAGCTCAGTTAAAGGTTTAGACTTTGCATGAAGGACAATGGGACATTTCTGAAGAATTCTAAGCAAATAAATGACACAATCAGATTTTTATTTGGGAAAGATTTTTCTTGGCTACCATATGGAGAAAGGATTCATATAGTTATTTTGGATTCCAGCAGGCCGCTGTAGTTGACCAATGGAAATGAAGTGATGGATCTGGCCTAGAGTGGGGACAGTGGAGAAGGAAAGAACTGAGCAGGCTCCAAAGACATTTAGGAAGCTGAATCAGGGGGATTCAGTGATCATTTGAAGGTAGAAGGTGAGGGAGATTCCATGAAGGGGCCCATCCTGAGAAAAAGACCCGTTTCCCAGTGATTCGTCAAGAAGGTACTCCTGAGTGGGAGCAGCCAAATAGGGAAGGGAAAGAAACTAAGCAAGGATGTGACTTTTAGGAAAATTCCCACGGAGAGTACATTGTCTTCACTCCACAGGGGAATTCTAATGTATCTCAAACCATTTTAGTTCATTTACTTATTTATATTGAACTTGTTCCACATAGGATTCAAAGCAAACTCTAAGGATATATAAAATACAATAAGATTAAATAAGAAAAAAAGAAAATGGGGGAGGAGCATAAACAGGAAGCTAGGGCTGGGCTAAAATATGTTCTCTAAACAACGCACTCCTGCCAGGTGGACCTCGTATTTGGCTATGATGTGAAAGGGAAACTTGGGCAATTGTGCAATTTGGTGTTCAGAAAATAAATACCAACTTCAGAAGTGCAACTATTTTTGACAATAAAATGGGATGGAAATTTCTTCCAGGATTTTTATTAAGAGGCCACTGTATGATTTTATACTTAACCTCCTTACAAGTTTCAGACAAAAACAAAAACACCAATGAATTTTATGACTATTTTTTAAAGAATGGTTCTCAATAGAGGCCGATGGCATCTTGTCAAAAATATAATTCAGCAAAATCCACCTCTTGGGTGATGAATATGTTGTGTGCCTGGTCACCAGTTCTCAGCTGCCTTCACTTGATCCGGGGGTAGATTTTAGAATACCTCATAGAGTATTGCTTGAAAGATAGTTAGGTCCTCCTTCAAGCAACCTCCTTGTTCCTTGCAGCTGAATGCTTGCTAAATATTAACTCACAATGCACTTGAGTTTCTGTCTTTATTCTCTGTCTCAGTTGTAGTTACTACTTATTTCTAGTTGAAGATTGACCTCTGTGATTTAGTACACATTAGGTTTAACGATATTTTGTGAAAATTGAGAAATCAGATAAAGATGTGGGCTTGAAAAAGTAGCCACACTACCTGTGCTTAGAGGTGTAGAGGGGAGGACCTCTGCGCAGGACACAGTCTCCTAGAAACTGCTTTGAATCTATGCTATTGCATAAGCCGACGAGCTACCAAGGCCAAATGTTTATTCCCTGTACCACAGTTGTAATAGTTTCAGCCTGGAAAGAAAAATTTTAAAGGGGTATGTTCAGAAACCCACCTTCACAAATAATCCTTGAATTTGGGTCTGACTCGACTGTGCCCAGCCTGGACTGTGATTAAAGGTGAAAAACCAGAGTGGTCTTTAATAGTTCTGGAGCCAAAAAGTCTTCCTCTGGTGCTTCATTCAATCAATGCTTTAAAATCATCTATACAGGGCCCAGGTAGAGCGTGACCTGTGATCCACAAAAATTGGGGCCATTGGCCTTACTTTCTGAGGCTAATAGAGTTGAGTCTTCCAGGAATCAGCTAGCATCCAGTTTCTTTTCATGTGGTTATCTTTGGGGAGCCTATTTCCCACAGTCACTTTCCAAGACAACTCACCAAATGGCACAGTGCCAGCATTTCCTGTTGATTTTGTTTGTGAATGTGTCTTGGATCTACTCTTCCTTCCTATGTCCTCTGTCCCCCAAATCAAAGATATTGTGACTTCTCTCTTTGCTTACACCCCGATGTTGACTTCTCCCATCCAGTTCGTCTTGTGCATAGTAGCCAGATTTTCTGTTTTTCTTACTGAAAAAACACTTCCATCATGTCACTTTCCTGCTTGCAGTTCTAGGTGGTTACCAATTTCCTATCATGCTGAGTCCAGATTTTTCTGACTTTCAGCACCCTCCATGATCTGGTTCCACTATACATTCCCAGCTTTATTAACCATGATCCATTTCCTTCTCTGAATTAACATACTATTTGCTCATTCTTCTGTAACACTTGTCACCTAAAAGTTTATACTATACTTTCCTGCATTTATGTCTTCTCAATTTTTGTCTTATACATCAAATGAATATCATTTTAGAATTATGCTATATTTTTAATATAGCAAAACTTTTATCATTTTGCAATGATCCTATTTACCATTAACAATTCTTTTTTTTTTTTTTTTTTTTAAAAATCTATATGGTGCAATAGTAAAACAGATATACCAACTTTCCTTTGGTCTATATGTCTAATAGATAGTTTTCTATCCAGTTACTTTAAACCTTTCTCTGTCCTTACGAATCTCTGTAACATCATATTTCCTTCTTAAATATGATTATCAACATATTTATACTTATTTCCATCACCTTATTTTTACCTTCTATTTGTCCTGTCTTTTCCATTACTTTATTTTCCCTTTTTACTTGCCTTATTTTTTGATTGAATTTATATTCTTTAGATTTTTCCTTGACTGAGAATTCTTTTGCATTAAATTCTTCATTTTTGTTTGTCTGAAAGTGTCTTTATGTCATACTTATTCTTGATAGTTTTTCTGGATATAAACATGTTAGACTGATTACTTTTTCCCTGTACCTTATAAATATTACTCCACTGTCTTTTGCCTTTTATTTTGCTATTGAGCTCTGCATGCTTCTTTATATTTGTTCTGTCTTTTCTCTCCAGATATTTTTCCAACTTCCTTTATGTCTTTGCTGTTCCTCTTTGTGGGAATTCTTTGAAAAGTGAATTGCAGGCGACAGCTCCAGAAAAAAATTGTGCTTGCTTTTGTCGGTTGCCTAGGAGAACTTACAATCTGCAACTACTTTAATTAAATTCACCACTCAAGGTTTTTAGCCCACAGAAGTAGTATAAACCTATAGGAAGACTGACTTCATCCAGTGCCAAGTTTCCTTGATATCCTTCTCTACAGTGTGAACTTGTTTCTTGACTACTCTAACTCAGACATGAGGCTCATTAGGATCCCAGCTTTATGTGAAGGCCTCCTGTTTAATTCCTCAGCTTGGCTGGGTCCTGGACTTTATCTTTGATCTCATGTCCTGAACAGTCATCACAATAAAAGCCCAAGGTCACCAGAGTTTGGTGGATAGCCTCCCAAAGTTCCTGCTGTCAGTGCATTTTTGGCCTCTGCATATTAATTACTTTCCTTTGGTTCAGAAAATAATTTAAAATCATTGTTTAAATAATAATTTTTTAATACTTCATCAGGACTTTTCAGATTATCTAGTTGATCACATTTCTGGAAATGGAAGGGAAGGCATTTATATTTTTTCTACAATACTATGTTATAAAATCCTGGAGGAAGGCTTATTTCTTATCAGTTTTGTGTCTTGATTTTCTCAAGCACCCCCTACAGTCTCTAGCACAATGATTAAACAATTAGATGCTGTAAGAGTTAATTTTATGTGTCAATTTTGCATGGCTATAGTGACAAGTCATTTAGTCAAACACTGGTCTAGATGTTGCTGTGAAGATGTTTTTAAGATGTGATTAACATTTACAACCAGTAAATTTTAAGTAAACCAGATGACCCTCTGTAATGTGAGTGGGCCTTATCAATCAGTTGGAGGTCTTAAGAACAAAGACTGAGGTTTCCCAAAGAAGAAGGAATTTTATGTGACATAGAAAACCTTTGTGTCAGTCCCAGAATCAAAACTGCTGGTCAGAATTGGTACAGGTTTTAAGAGACATCCAGGAGAACCACCAGCACTTCTGGAACTGCAGTCTAGTTCATCCAAAATTGTGGCACAAAGTTCTTGGCAGATTTCACATACTCTGCTGATCAATAAAATGTGTGATTCAGGGTGTGAAGCATTTCTGGGCTGTTTCTCTCCACATTTATTTTGTAATCCAGATCATAGGTACCTTTTGTTGTCAGGTTGGCAAAAAGTCTGGGGATAAAAAAATAAATAAATAAAAATAATTTTTTTTTTTTTTTAAATCAAAGGTTACCAGAGAAATAAGAAGTAGTGGCAAACAGATGGAGGGAGACATGTGCAGACCTTCTGAAGAATGGAGAGCTTACTTAGTAAATTACACCTCCACTTCTCCAAGCTCATAATTCATGCTTACGTCCTTACATGGGAAGTCCTTTGCTGCTTTCTAGGCTTAAAAGAAGGTGGGCTGATGAAGGACTGGTGTGTCAGGTGTTTTCACATGGATGATTTGGGCTAGGCTCAAAAGTAAAAGTGAAAGCTTTCAGTTATTTTGTGTAGCCTTGTGTTACAAAATTAAGGTAATTTTTAAAATTGTAATTAATTTAATATGGTTGTTTTTCCATGGTAAAGACTTGGCACTAAGCCGGGAAAAAAGTTATTCTGGCATTTAAAAGTATGAAACTCTTGACATGGAATGTTGTGGTCAGGGCTGCTTTTTTTTGGGAACTCTAAACTCTTAATCTGGGAGTGGCTAGATGGGCAAACACATTTGTAAAAACTTGTCAAGCTGTACGCTTAAAGTTGTACCCTTTACTAAAAGTGAGCTATACTGCTGTCCCTCAGTTTAAAGGAAAAAGAAAAAAAAAGACCTAACAGTGTAGAGGGTGGATGGGTGCTAAGTCCATCTTGTGTGTTCCCATTAGCACTTAAGAGCAGCCTAGTGTTTCCATAGTCCAGCCTTCTCCACCTACTGTTTCCACATGTCCTCCTGACTTTCCCATGATATCACCTCGACTACAAAAAGAGCATCTTCACCTTTCTCCTCCCCACTAACTGATGGGAATTCCTCTAGGATTTTCTTGATGGGTATAGAAAAGACTGGCAGCTAGGCTAGGGAAGAAGGTTATCCTGGCATTTAAAAGAATGAAACCATTGCTCTCCTACTATACACAGAAGTGCACTCTGGATTTACAGACTGAATCAAATCTCAGCTAAGGTCTTTGAGAAGCAACCTCCACTCTTTGAAAATCCTTTCTCTAGTTTTAAAAAAAAGAACCCCTGTTTTATGAGTTTCCAAATTTCTATCAGGCTAGAACAGATATTGTAAACCTCAGGCAAACTTCATATGCCTTGGAGCCATATGAAGATTGAGTTTTGATTTTATCTTGTTTATTTCTCCGGCATAGCTAATGTTATGTTTATGGTCAATAGACATGAATGAGGGACTTCTCTGAACCGGGACATTTCAGTCCACAGTGTGCTTACTTTGACTTCTCTTTCATTTCTGTTCTCCAGTTCAAATTCATAGAAGCATTATCTACTGGAAAATGGAGTTAAAACAAGCTGGGTTCTCTCCAAAAAAGCAAAACTTGAAATCTTTGCTAAAGGAAGGGAAACTACATCTACCTCATTCAACACAATCATTTTTCTATCCTCTTGGCCTCTTCCTCCTCTCTCCTCATCCTCCAACCCCGTATTCTCTTTTTCAACCCTGTGCAGTCAGGTACACCTCAGGGAAGAAAAACAAACAAACATAAAACAGGAAGCATGGCTGAGCTACATGCATGCCCATAGCCAGCCCTTCATCACCTTATAGATTTAGGTAAAACATCCTCCCTCATGGATGAAAAGATAAGCTTTGGTAAGTAAATGACATATTCACTAGATTTATGGGCACCGAATGTTTTTGTACATTCCAAGATGGCCAAGTTCACCTAACTGGCTGTTATCAGTATAGCCTCAGAATAAAATGTTCTGCGCCCTCACCCCCACCGAATTTCAAGAAGAAAAAAGTTAAAGTGGAAGCAAGGCATATACAGACATAGTTTGCGGTTAAAAAAAAAAAGAAAAAAAGTCTTAAAAAATGTTAGTTGAACCTTGGCTTTTGTCTCTAAGCCCTCAGGGGGAAAATGTGAGCTTGTTTCCTCATTGAAAAAATATCATAGCACTTGACAGGCTGAATTCTTTGATCCTCAAATGTTGCTGTGATTTCTCCTGTGGCCCTCTACACTCCATCCTTCCTCACCCCCACCTAACTGGGGCTTTGTAACCTGATGCTCCATAAAGAGTATTTCCACAAGAGCATTAAGACATGTCCTCTCTTAATATTAAACCTGTCCCCCGATTGCCCTCCTCCTCATTCCGAGCACAGTCCCCTCCTGAGGCTTCCACCATGAGGCTTGGCTGGCAGGAGAAGCTGGCTCAGCTGTTTCAAATTAGGGGCAATGGGAGGCTTCCTTGTAATATATGACTTAATCAGTGTCCCTGAAGTAAACAGTCCAAACGGAGTCTGGAAATGACCCTATATTGGACTTCATAAACCTCTTTTGGCTTCGGAGCTGAGAAGGAATCTGAGTCTCTCATAGGTGGGTGATAGGTTATCATGAGCAAACGAATAGCTGTCTTTAGACCCCCAGAAGAACATTATGCCATGTGGTGGTCATGTACTATTAGGGTTGCCAGATAAGATCTAGGATGCCCAGTTAAGTTTGAATTTCAGATACTTAATTTTTTTTTAGTGGAAATGTCCCAAATATTGCATGGCAACCATAATGTTATTCTCCAGGAGTGAAGGAACCATGACGTTTTTAATATTACCTCCTTCTCGCTGAGGCAAGGCTGGTAAGCATCTGTAAGTCTCCATTTGAAAACCTCGGGTCATCTCTATTTCTCTTTTCTATTGGTCCATGATTTCTCCTTAACACCAGTTTCCTGCCACTCTTACTCAGGTGAGGAGTTAGAGTTAGCCTCGTGAGTAAGCAGGGAAATTGCTGCCCGTAGGCACCACCACTCCACAAGCCCAAAGCTGAATGCTTAAAATGTCATCATAGCATGGACAAGTTCCTTTATATCTTAGATCTTTATTATTCTACTAGTTGTATTACTTGATGTTACTCAAAAGAATCATTACCCATCATTAAATGAAAAGTAGAAACATACGAAACGAGCATTTGAGTTCCTATAATTTCCTCTAGCTGTAATAAGTCAGAGAATTATATCATAATTTTGAACTTTATAACATAGCCTCTTCATAAATTCTATTTGTCATTTTTGTTGTTTAGGGCCCACATAAAAGTGGCTTATGAGAAATGAGGTAGAGCTCCTTTGTCATAATACTGAGACAGGAGTCAGAAGGCTCAGAGAGGTGGTGACGTTAGAATAGATTTACTATGTAAGACATGGGAATCTGCTACCCGACCCTGTTCCCTGAGAGGGCTCAGAGTATATTCTTTTCACCAAGAATATAAGGCACTGGTGGCGAACATCAGTATTTATGAGCTCAGCCGTTAGTGGTGGGAAATGGTGCCATAGCCCTAGGGAACCCCTAGAAAGGCACAGTCCTGGGGCCCTACCATCCCCCTTTTCTCCTAAATCAAATTACTCCAACAGCAAACTTCAACTTCTTGTTGCTTGTATCTGACCTCAAAATGGTTATGCCAGTGATGAACGCTCCTGATTGTCTCCTTTTAAGGATACCTCCTCTGTCAGGTGGCAGAGAGAACTTTTTTGATCACCCTAGACAGAGCTAGTGGACTAAACAGGAGGGGGGGAAAATTGCAGCTTATTAAACTGGGTAAAAAAATAAAAAAGGAAACCCAAAATTATGGCTCGTGTCAGTTAGGAAGAACAGGGCATATGAGGATTAAAGAGATTTATCAAGAAATACAACAGGGTATAGGGGGAGGCCTTACAACCAGTGACCAGAAGGAAATACTGTGACAGTGAAAAACAAGAGTTAACAATAAGGGAACCAAGAGATAGAATCATGGCACAGAACACAAAAGACTAGGAAGGACTAACTCCACACAAAAGATGTAATAAGAAAAGGCAAGAGGAGAAATCGTTCGAATAGCACAGACAGTCTGCTTGCCTGGAAAATTCATAGGAAAAGGGTAGACATATTAACATCATCAATACACGAAGGAGACAAAAACGAAGTTAGAAATAAATGATGGTACAAGAAAAGGAGGCAAAGGAAGGAATTTAAAAAGAAAACCTAAGCAGGCAAAGATACAGAATTTAAAACTTTATTTTTATTTATTCCTGTTCCCACATTTTATTGTATTTCCCTGGCAGACATCCCACACGCTGGTAAGTCTGGGGGAGCGGGAGGGGTTGGCAGAATAACGTTGCTTTGGGGATTTGAATCTTATTACTTGGGCTGTTAGTGTTGGGCAGACATTTATAAAAATTACATGCTGCCGTGGCAGGTCGTTTTTTTTAAAAAAAAATGAATCTTGAGCTTTAAATTTAGGGCAAAGGTGAGGGTTTCAGATTAGTCTAAAAGAAATGAAGGAAAATAGGACTGAGAAGGTGGGGTCCTGGTCGGCAGCTGTTGGCTCAGAAGGAGCTGGAAAACTCGCCAGTGACCAAGAATGAGAAAAACTCAGCTGCCAGATCCCTGATGAACGGGAGACATTTATTTCCTGGAACTTGTCTTTTCGGATGCTTACCTCTCTAAGGATTTTCCATAAAATTAACATGATTAGTTGCAAACTTAGACAAAATCATCGGGATAGTATTTGGATATTAGATATGTCATGATGAGCTCTGCCTTTTGAAAAATCTCTATTTGCCCTCATCTTAGGATGGGGAAAATTTTGGCACATCTCACTCTCCCTGCATGCCTCCTCTCTATTTTCATCTCTCCTTTGCTTCTCATCTTCTCTGTGAGAGGGAAGGAGGCATATTAGGGCCACATCTATCTGAGATCTGAGCCGCTGCCATTCACATTTCTCTTATACTAATTCTGTAGCTAACACACTGGTCTCCAGGGATGGGATTTATGTCCTACTGGAGAACCTTACTGGCCCGCGCGCTGACTTTGCTGCAGCATCTCAGCTTCTCGCTCTTTGGGAGGGCAGCCTCTTGCCTCCAAACCAGGCACTTTAGACTCTCTCTTCCTTCTTGCCGCCACCTTGTAGGGTCATTTTCTAAAACATTCACCCAGTTGCAGAAGAAAGTTTCAGAAGCCTATTTTCCCAAGTGACTTTTTGCTAAAAGGCGGCCTGGGAGACTATTTACAATCCAAATGGTCCGTGGAGATTGTCCTCATTAGCTAAGAGTTCTCTGGGGTCCAAAATGGGGGAGAGGTGGAGGCGGATGCAGTGCTCCCTCCCCAGCACCTCCTGGCCTTGCCCTGGTCCTCACAGACTGCTGATGCCGCCTTCTGAACAGTAGATTCTGTAAAGTGATTATTTTCCCCTTTTCTAATCTCAGAAATGTGGTCAGACTGGTTCTGAGCCTCTCCATAGGCCCTGCTCTTTGCTGCGCATTTTGATGTGTGATGGTATGTTTTAATTATGAAATTGTGATTCCAGGACTATTGCAAAAGATTTTCACAGGGCAAAAATCTCTGAAATGATTCTCTCTCACTCAGCATCTTGCTTTAGCTTTGTTATCCATATTAAATTGTGTGTGTGTTTTTATATTTATTCGGCATGTAACAAACGAGAGAGACATTTTCGTTGGTAGTATACTCATGTGTATCTCTTTTAACTATGGTTTTAAGACAATAAGTGGCATTTTATTTCAAAACTCCCTCTTACACATGGACTTGAAAAGATACAGACTAGACGCATATTTCCTGTATTAAAATACTTGCACAAAACACTGTTCTTTCTGGTTTATCATACAAGCTAATGTGTCTCCCGAGAATTTTGAATCAGACATGAACAACTCCGTGAACTTTTTTGTGTGTGAATCATTTGAACTTGGGACGGGTTTCCTCATGGGGAGATATGATTGCATAAAATATTCTACTTCTACCTGAAATGTTTTAATAAGATGGTCTTTCGGCAAAGACTATTAGTTTTATACTGGATAAGCAGTGTTTGAGAAAATAAACTCCGCATGGACAAAAAGCTTTCAGTTTCTTGCATGAATTCTGTCTTCTCAGAAGACCAAAGGGCTCTCACAAACTCATGAAATTTGAACCTCAAAGATTCAGATAATTGATCTATTCCTGTTTCCACATTTTATTCTCCGTGGCCAGTTTCATACTCAAAACATTTAGGAGACCTGAAAAACCAGGGAGATATTTTCAGCCTGTCGGGACACCACTCCTCCACCTTTTTTTTTTTTTTTAATTTTAAAAGAACCATTGACTGACTGACTGACACCCTCTCTCTCTCGCTCTCTCTTTAAATTTTGCGCCATCCAGACCAACTCTTAGTCTTGTCAGATTATCCCAGAGGATTTAAGCTCTGAAATCTAATTCCTCTTAAGCAAAGATATTTCATAGGCTTTTAGAAGCGGAAGAGACCCTAGTGTTCTTTTAGTCTCTCCCATTTATACAGTTTCAACATAGGAAAGGATCTAGATAGGAGGAGAAGGACTCCTACAATATGGGGGAGACTTTACACAGAAAGAAAAGATTGGTTCAACCTTCAGACTCCAGACACCTTCCACCAACCAGCTCCCGTAAAATGGCTTACATCAAAGGGATGAGAAGGGGAGTAAAGGTTAAAGGTTTGACTTTTGGTTTGGGTTTAAAATGAAGTGACAATGTTTCCCTACAACCTGTCTCTTTGGTTTTGAGACTGTCTAGAGCATCTTGCCTTTGAGACCCCAGCTGAGGTGAGCTTAGCACAATTTCTACTGCCTGCAGCCTGCAATTTCGTCTTTGGCTCCTACCATTTGGCCTAAGTTCAGCTTCTCTCCAACTCCTACCCTCCTCCTGGGCCTCTTGGGAAGACTCCGTTGCCTGATCTTTATTGCTCTTTTCCCACACTCCATTATACAGCATGATATCTGCCTCTGAATTTATTTATTAGGACTCAGATCTATAATATACAACCCTACGCTTCCTGTCTGACACCGTATCTATGCAGCAGAGCAACTGAGAGGCACGGCTTGTCATAAACAGTCATAGAAAGTCAGCACCCAGAAAGGAAGGGCCAGGGGTTTGCAAAGAGCTAACCCTCTGGAGGCCCCTCAAAGCCAAATTGCTTTTTCAAAACTTCACACTCTCAATCTCATAGTCCAGACGGGCAGCCACAAGCAGCTCCTTGTGAAGGAGTGCGTTTACAACTGACAACCTTATACCCAAATGTCTGACCCTCATTTAGTAGTCTAGTTCTATATTTTAAAAATTGACATTTAGCCTAATAAGCTTACTCTTAAAAGTTGTTCTCATTCCCTATGTTTAAGCAGGCTGCAGATATAGTGTGTCTTTTTTAAAAGCAGGTAATACATTCACACGTTCGTAACTCAAAATGATATGAAAATGTATACATTGAGATGTCTCCCTCCCACCCTGACCCTGTGCACCTATCCCCACCCCGCATGCATAACCACTTTTATTAGTTTCTTATATATCCTTTCAGTGCTTCTTTTTATTTTTGCTTTTCTATTTTTTTGAACAAACTTTTTATTTTAGAATAGTTTTGATTTATAGGAACACTGCAAAGATAATACTGAAAGTTCTCATACACTCTCACCCAATTTCTTCTATTGGTGTTATCTTATAATGCCATGGTGCATTTGTCACAACTAAGAAACAAACTTTGGTACATTACTATTAACTAAACTCCACATTTTACTCATCTTTTGCTAGTTTTTCCACAAATGTCCTTTTTCTGGTCCAGGATCTCATCTAGGATATTGCATTAGTCATCATGTCTTCTTTGAATCCTCTTGGCTGTGACAGTTTCACAGACTTTGCTTGCTTTTGATGACTGACAGTTTTGAGGAGTGGTGGGCTGAGTTTTTTGTAGCATATCCCTCAACTGGGGTTTGTCTGCTGTTTTTCTCATAATTAGACTGGGAAGAAGACCACAGAGGTATAATGCTCTTTTCATCACATCATGTCAGCAAGTACATGCTGTCAGCATGGCTTATTACCATTGGTGTTGACCCTGATCACCTGGCCGAGGTGGTGTTCACCAGGTTTCTCCACTGTGAAGTTACTTCTCCCCCTCCCCCAATTTTCATACTCTGCTCTTTGGGAGCAAGACCCTGAATGCAGCCACACTCCAGCAGGCCTACGGTGTTTCTTAATCCGTATTTGGCAAATGGGCGGGCCACTTAGGAGCACCAAACCATATGCTAAGACTGTTCTTCCGAGTGGAGGCCCTCAAGTCAGACTTTCTCAGCAGGAGCAGGATCTCACTACCCAACAGGACTCAGACTTTCTCAGAAGCTATTCATACACTTAACAGATTACTGGGCTTTCACTCTGTCATTTTAATCAGGCTTTTATAGCAATGCCTCTGCATCAAAATCAGCTTTTATGGGGATGAACCCCACAGTGCTGTACGCACTAGGAAAATGCTCTCTCCATTAAATTTCAGTGGCTTTGCATTGGATTTTGTTTTGACCTGAGTCCTGGGGGGAAAAAAATGTGTGGCTCACAGGACAGTCAGTATTGGGGTGGGTTGGGGGAAACAGGAACACAGGCTTGTAATTGCATGTGTGTTTTGTAGTTCTAGCTCTGGGACTTCTTGTTGGGAAATAAAAGTCTTTGAACCTATTTCTGTTTTGCCACTGACTCCTATACTGAAGGCTTGAAAAATTGATTTTGCCTCCTAGGACCTCAGAATTACCACCTGCCAAGTGGAAGGATAACACAAGGTCCCTGCAGAGCAAATGGCTAAATGCTTTGTGACCTGGATAGAATGAACTAAAGATGGGCAGCTCTTGATGCCAGAGATGATGTGGTATGAAGACACTGGAGCACAAAACTCACCCTCTGTCCCCTGTGAAGTGTTCACAGGGCAAGGAGCATGGTGCGTTATATCATTCATAAGCTCTCTGAGGTTCTGGGGGAGAAAGCTCTACCTATTTACGAGCAGATATTGTCTGTTCTGTTACCGCAGCAGTAACATGGAAAGTTTCCTTTTTTTTTTTTTTTTCAGTCAGTTTATAAAAATAAACAAGTCAAGACAACATACTCTGGTAAAAATGTATAAATGTTCTTGAAAAAAATAAACATAATCTCAGGAGTGGGAATGTTTTTAGTGAGAAGCAAAATACCTAGGTCAACCAATATGGTTTGGAGAACTGACTGACAAAACAAAAAGCATTTACCAATGTCTGGCAGCCCCTGTAAGACCCTGCTTAGACTCACCTCTGTTACGACACAGTCTGAACTGTAGGTGAATTATGCCACGTTAAGTTCTCACTACTCACATGCTTTTTAACCAACAAGCATTTATTGGCCTCTACACTGAGCCAGGTACTGTGTTAGTTATCCATCCTAAAGAGCATGAAAAATATTATTCTAAGTGTCAACACTACCTTCATAATTCATTAAAATCATTTAAATACATTTATCCAGGACCAAAATATACATGTTCATGCCAAAAATTATATTATTCCGTGGCCACACCCTTCAGCAAATCATCTTTTCTCTTCCACAATCTGCGTGGTCCCAAAGAGAGTCAGGAGAGGAAAGTATTTGCAGGATGTTGTGGGTCAATCAAGTAAAAAGGATGTGACAACTTAATGTGGGTTTGTGATATTTCAATTGGTTTATACCAGGCGGGGTGACAGATAGATTTGTGTAGGGCAACCGTGTCATACTCCCTTTGCTTTCCTTAATCACAAAAATGTGCCAGAAAGCAGAATATTCTGGATAGACCAGGGAACCATGTGGTTCCATAAAGCATGGTATTTGACAGTGGTTAGCAGCCAATGGTCGTCTCTAAAGATTCTGATCGAGTTCTCCCAATCATGAAGGCAAATATCTGCGCATTTGTTCGTTTCTGTTAAAGGCCTAAATATTATAACAGGGCTTGTCTTGTTCAGTGAGCCATTGGCTGATAATGAAAAAGTCTCCCCCACCTAAGAATATTCTATGCACCACAGCCCATCACTGCCTTTCTCACATGCTTTTTCTCAGATATGCTTCGGTGCCGTCACTAGTCTTTTCATAGTGAAAGTTTTAGTGAATTTACTAAAACTGTTCTATAAATTTGCTGAAATGGGTAACGTGTTGGTTCAACATCAGCCATGAGCCGACTAAATTTGTTTATCAGATTAATTTTGCCACCTTGGCATGGCCCAGGGAGATTGAGAGGACAAGGAATTTTTTTTTTTTTTTGGATGATGAAGAATATCTAGAACAAAAAAAAAATTCTAGATTGATTGGCAGTATGGAATAGTGGTTAGTCATGTGCTTCTAAGGGTCAGACTGTTGCCCTTACTTTATGATCTTCAAATTGCATAACTTCTTACTGCTTTAGTTTCTTCATTTGCACAATAGGAATAATAATAATAGTACCTATGTTATCAAATTGCAATTTGAGGATTAAATGGGAACATTCTTAGGTTAGTGCATAAAAATGTCTGGTGTATTGCAAGTACTTAATCAGTATTACGTCTTGGAAGAGGGACCTGAGCAGCCAGATATTAGCATGAAGGCACTAGAAACCCTGATAATGTGATAGAGAGAAGAAACGTCCCTGAGGAAAACATATTAAAAAATAAGGACTCACAACCATTTGCCAGCAACCTGTGTCTATCCCTTAGTGTTGCTCTCACAAACTCTTCCTCTTAACCCTCCTTTAAATACCTTCCAGGATTACATCCACCATCAGCAAAAGGTTGTCTGCTCCAATGTCTGTGAAGAGTATCATTTTACCCTTAAACCAGAAAAAGGGAGACTTCCTACGTTTTCTGCCTCACGGGTCAGATGTTGCCAAATTTTTCATTCATTTCATTTTATTGCATTGCATCACGTCTGCACCCGGTCACTGCAAAAGCTTGGTGACAAGTAATTTGACTATTGAACCTCCAGGAGAGAAGAATACCGACACAAGGACAGAAACAAGGTCAAAAGTTGAAGCTTAGAAGACAGAGAGAAAAGCAATCTTTTCAAGTCTAGACAGCATATTAACAGCAAGGGCTTAATGTGTTGCACTCTGTTTATAGGAGCTTTTTGCTGACAGCATGGAACATGAGCCCTTTTTTCTCCCCATCCGCAAGTTCCCTTCTGCTGTGTCGTTAGAGGCCACCTCTTCCCTTGAGCTCTTGGAGAACTGGCTATCAGAAGCTGTTGCTGGAGTCTGCAGGGCAGGAGGAAACAGCAAGGGGAAAAACAACTTGAAGGTTTATATTTTTGGGGTTAAATGTGAATCCATCACATCAGTCTAGTAGTAGCTCAAAGTTGTATTTTAGTCCTCCCAAGGTTTTTTTCTAGAAATTTTATAGTAGTATATGAGAGAATAGGCAGATCATCAAACATTTTCTCTCTATATATTATTTTCATATGGAAAGCAATTTGAGAAAGATTTTTTTCCCTTTCATTTTTAATCATTTTTTAAAATTATAAAATGACTTTGGTTAGAGCATGGGCAGTAGCTGGTGGGAGTGTAAATTCATTTCACCTTTCTGGAAAGCAATTGGCAGTATGAAATAAAAAGCCATCAAAACAGACGTATCCTTGACCCAGAAATTCCATTGCTAGGAATTTATCCTATGAAAATAGCAGTATAAATATTTATAACAGAGGATGTTCCTTGTAGAATTATTTATAATAGCTCCCCAAATGGAAATTGTCTAAACATTCCAAAGTAGAGGTTGGGTTAAATAGAATACAATGGGAATTCAAACAGACACTAAAAACATTCCTTAGAGAAGTATTTAATAGCACTGAGATGTAAGGCAATGCTTAAGATCACAGGCGTCAGAGGCCTCAAATTTCAGCTATTACATGAGAAGGGTGACAGTAACTTCGAGGGATGTTATAAGGATAACTGAAGTAAGGAAGCTAAAAATGAGAGTGAAGATGAGATCAATATGATGATGATGATGATGATGACATAATCGAGTAAAAAAACAAATTTTGAAACAGAATGCATAGTATAGTCACAATGTATTATTTAAATATATGCACATCTTTAATATGTATATACATACATACATACACGCATGTATATATACATAATATGTGTGTATATATATGTATATAGAAAAAAGACTGGAAAGATACATACAAAATGTTAAAAGTAGCTAGCTCTGGGGAGTGGAATTACAGGTGAATTTAATGTTCTTCTTTTACTGTATTTTTCAAAGTTTTTTATTCTGAATATATATATTTGTCATCAGAAAACTTCATACCACCAGGAGATAAAGTCCACCATTTTAACCCTGAAATAAAAATTGCTGAATCCGTTTTCTATGAAGAACAAGGATCTGCATGGGTGGGTAGCATGACCCCGACAGTGGAGCCCTTTCACCTGGAGAGAGACTGCAAGAAGGACGGACCTTTCAGGAGGCTTACAGCTGCCTGAACAAAGTTCTGCTCTAGTCAATGAAACCCAAGCTATGGAATGTGCCTGCCATTGTTCACCTGAGGCACCTGAATGGGTGAGCAGATTTCTCATAATTTGTGTACTGGCTCTGGTTACATAGCTGTATGTGTAGATGGCTATTTTACCCTGTTCTGAATTGGAAGGAGTCTGTTTGATTAGAAAAGTTTATATAACTGAAATCTGAGACTAAAGAAAGGATTTGGCCCGGACTGTTGATTGCATTGGAGGATGGGTTGGAAAGGCAACTTCCAGAGCGAGAGGCTCTTACTTTGAGGCAGTGAATTAGAACAAATCGTTCCCCGCACTCCACCTAACCACATTAATACACAGTGGGATCCAGCCCATCGGTAGAAATGGGTTCTATTTCTTCTGGGGAGAACAGGAGAGAACAGGACTGCTTCTCTCCAAGGATCAAACAAGGTTAACACACATATGCTTGGGAGCCAGTGGGAATGCCACATTTAATAGTCATTCCATGGCCTGTGCCCCATCCACATTCCAATCCGCTTCTGTTTTTTAAAGCTCAAATATATTTTCAAAGAGGTTTTTTGGGGGTGGATTTTATTTTCGCAAGAGTGGGTGTGTTTGTTGTCTTTTTCCTCTTTGAAACTTGCAAATTTTTTTTTCCTTTTTTCCTTCCTGAATTTTAATGGGCCCGAAAGTCAGAGTCTGCCAGAATTTGAACATTCAGAGAAAAAAAGGTACAAGATCTTCCTCTTTTGAAAGCCAGCAGAGGATACATTTTCCAGGCCTTTCTCCCACATCCACTCAGCTTGAACCATGGAGGCTGTGCGGGCCCCGGCTAAGGCCTCCTGTTGTAAATGCATACACCTCCTGTTTCGTCTTTCACCTCATCTGGATTCTGGGATAGACTCAATTCTCATCTTTTAGGTTCTGTTATTTCAGTCTTTGGCCTCAGTGTCACTTAATTAGGAACGTTCTGAGTCCTCAGCAGGGAGAATAAAGTCATAACTCTCTTCTTAGCTTTATATTAAATCCTCTACGATCCCCTGTACACGTGGCCCAACACTCTTACCTCTAGTTTTCCATCTGCAAAGGGAAAAACTAGGTAGTGTGTTCAGTTCTCAAATGTAGTCATCCCTGAAAGCCATCTGGGAACAATTTATATCGTGTCTCATTATCAGATAAATTAAATTGATGGTGGATCATCAGATAATTCAAATTGCATCTATCTTAATCGATATATACAAGTCATATGTGTATCAGTCTGTATGTATAATAGAAGTGTGTATTCACAAACACACACGTTACAAAGTAGGTGTATGCAAACTCTGACCGTTCCCCACCCCCGACTCCCGTACATACAATGGTTTTCCTTGGGATCCCCTCTCGCTTCCAGTCACTTCTCTGTCCCTGCCTCCACTAAAATGACCCCCTTCTAATGCAGAACCCCACTTCCATTAATGCTTTGTCCAAATTTCATTCCAGAGGGACTATAATCTTTTAAAAATAGGTTGTACCAAGGTATGAATTATTAATATGATTAATCCTTCTGAGGAGAGTTGCTAATTTCTTCTATTTTAAGATCTACCATCAATTTAATTTATTAATAGCTTTTAGGGAGAGAAAGAATAAACTACTACAGGGATTACATACATTAACAGAGAGGTACATTACAATTTCAGGGGAAGAAAATGCAAATTAGCATTGAGATATCTGCAAAGCGGACATCTAAGAGTGCAGACTTGAATGGATAGCTTGGATGAGATCCTTCCAGCACAAGTCAGCTGTGTGACCTAGGGCGAGTAACAACCTCTCTGTGTCTCAAGTTTCTTCGATCGTAAAATATAGATAATAGTACCTATCATATAAGGTTATTGTAAGGATTAAAGTATTTAATCCATGCAGAGTGTTTAGAACAGTACTTGGTAACCAGTCAACAAATGGCGTAATTGTTAATCCAGATGAATCTTTATTTTTCTTGTTCCAAACAAATCTGAAGAACTATAGAGACCTTCTCTTGAGATGAAATACAAAATCTATGCAGACACACACAGTTTATGCATAAGCTCAGGGGTTTTCAAGGCTTTGTGAAGTCCACTCATATTTCTGATCTACTTGGTAAAATCTAGAGGGAGCCACTTCAGGTGGCATGGTGTAGTGGCTCAGAGCCTGGGCTTTGGATTCGCGCTGACTCTGGCTTTAACCCTGACTCAGCCACTGACTTGCTGTGTGGCCACTGGGAATTTCAGTGACTTCTCTAAGCCATATCTCCTTATGTATAAAAGGAGCATAACTACAGTACCTGCTTTGTGGACTTAGCCCATCTGTAAAAACAGATTCTATGTGATAAACTCCGTTAGGTGCTTGGGGCAAAGAAATCACACTGTTATTTGGAAATGAGGATTATCCAGTTGTTTCTAGTCTATTTCCAGACCCTTCTCCCTTCCCAAAAGAGCTAGGAATTAGCAATCTGGTACCACAATTCTGAAAAGTGTCCCATATACTATGAATTAGGGGAACAGTAACAACAACAGCAACAAAAATTAAACAGCAGGGGGACATATTTTCAAATATTTAAGAAATTTTTACTTTACTAAAAGGGTCTAAATAACCATTCTAAGAATGATAGTAGAATACAGTAAAAAGATCCCAGAACTTGCTCCTGGGAGCTGGATTTTAATCCCTCATTAGCTTTAGAGACCGTGAATAGTGACATCTTTGCTGAAAAGTCTCCCCCTCTGACATCAATTTTGAACATCAGTAGCCTGATGCATTTTAAAGACTTTTTAAAATAAATGGCCATAGGATCCAATTTTCAGGAAGTAATGCTTATCTATATGCCACATACTGGAAAAAAATTTTTTTTAATTACAGTTGACATACAATATCATTTTAGCTTCAGGCGTACTACATAGGAAGTAGACATTTACATAACTCACGAAGTGATCACACCAGTAAGTCTAGCACCCATCTGACACCAAACATAGTTATTACTGAATAATAATAATATTATAATATTATTGAATATATTCCTCATGCTGTACTTTACATCTTCACGACTTTTTTTATAACTGGCAATTTGTACTTCTTAATCTCTTTACTTTTTACACCTATCCCTCCAAACCCCCTCCCATCTGGCATTTATCAGATATTCTCTGTTTGCTTCTGCTTTGTTTGTTCGTTTATTTTGTTTTTTGTTTTTTTTTTTAAGATTCCGTATATAAGTGAAATCATATGGTATTTGTCTTTCTTTGTCTAACTTATTTCACTTAGGATAATACCATGTTGTTGCAAATGGCGAGATTTCATTTTTTTTCATGGTGAAGTAATATTCCATTGTATATACGTGCCACATCTTCTTTATCCATTCATTTATCAATGAACATTTAGGTTGCTTCCATATCGTGGCCATTGCAAATAATGCTGTAATAAACAGGTGTGCATATGTCTTCCTAATTAGTGTTTTGGATTTCTTTGAATGTATACGCAGAAGCGGAATTGCTGGGTCATACTGTTTTCCATAGTGGCTGTTCATATTTGATTTTGATAGGAACAGAAAGCCAGGGATTTAAGTGGGACAGTAACACATAGCTATTTCCATTTTGGAAAATACTTTTTAAAAGAAGGAAAACAACAAAAGCATTTCAAGTCATTTGTTATTAGAATTTAGGGGTTCTTGGATTCAGATTTTTAAGGCCAATTCAATAGACTCATCCTATATATTAAAATATTGGGTAAAAATGTTTTAAATAATAGCTGTTCTGGAAACATTAGCCTCCTTTACACAGGGAGTTTGGGACGGTGACAGGAGCGCAACGCTGTCAGTTCAGGGCCATAGAGCATGCTAGGAAAGATGGGAGCATATGGTGCAAGGCTGAACAGCAATAGACCCTTTTCTCCCTCATGCCCCAGTGAGCTGAGGCATGAGACCGCCACATGAGCTTTCTGTTATGAAACTTCATGTGCCATGGAAATGCGAAACAATTCGATTCCCAGACTAACTGTGGTCAAAACACAGCTGGACAAACGACAGCATCTAGAACCTGACAAATTGAGAGGGTGTTTTTTAGCTCAGGAGTGCAGAGCTAGGTCACTGTCATGCCAATTAACTACAGTTCAAACTCAGGTGATGATCTCAGGGACCTCTACAAATATACATCCTGAAATGGCACATTAGTTATACTAATAACAAATAATTAGTTATAATGGCATCTTAGTAATACCAACACGCCAATGCGGTTTACATTTGTTGCAATGCTTTTGAGTTTATCAAAAAAACTTTTAAACCTCAGGAAGTCACGCTATCAGAAGTAATTAGCCACTTGGTGGCTGAATAACAGATGAGATGTTTCCAGCAAACGCTCCTCTCCAGCATTCCTACATCAAATGGGCATGTCCTGACCTCCAGGTTGTTTGAATGGCAGAGGGAACTGCCAAAACACACTCCTGCTCCTGGAGGAACTCAAGGTTTAGTGGGCTCTGGAGCCATAGTAACAGGCATCTGGTAGTCAACCTTTTCCTGTAATGAGGAGTTATTAAATATTCACGTCAGGAACAGGGGCTTTTGTCGGCCCTCAACTGGTCTTCCAACCTGTTACCTATTATGCCTCACACTTTATATACCCCCGAATACAACAAGAAGAAACTTGTGAGTGTTCTATAAAACCTGCCACTGACATCAGGGTGGGTCTTTGAGGCTTATGGTTATCCTAATAAAACCAAGGAATGTGTAACAGGCTGTAGCCAGCAGACCACCAACTACTTTATTGTTTAAGCACAAAGGAAAACCTCTGGTAAACCTATAGTACCTGAGGCACAGCGTGTGGCTGTTTCTTAACCCTTGAAGATTCTGCTATGTGCCCAACTTCAAATGACATCTGTATGTTTCTCGTTTTCCTCCATGTGATGAGTCTACTAAGTTATATGCTTAGACAAGAAATACCTATCAATGGTGGTTATGAATTACAGATTGGAGCTTATAAATCAATTCAGAATTTTTAAAAACATAAATTTAAACCAGATCTGTAAAGGTAGCTTTTCCTCAAACAGCATAAGCATGAGGCAAAGGAGGAGCCAGGCAGATGGGCAGTCAGGCAGCCCTAGAATAGGTGGGGATGAAGTCTTCTATGACTCCAGAATCCTCTTCCTTTCTCCATGGCTACCCTTATGCTCAGGGGCTCAGTGCTTTCCCCTACCGAAGTAATTACAAACGCAGGAAAGGACGAGTGTCAGCAGAAGAATGGCAGGAAACTGTCAGAAGAGTTAACCAAGGAGAATTAAATGAAGGAGCTATTTAGCAAGGCATGGGAAGGTAAAGGGAATCAGTGAAGGATGGGGGAGCACCCAGTGACTATCACCAGCAGGGAGATGTTCCTACCCCAATGCCAAGGGCCCAGGGATGGCAGAGCCCTTATGAAAATCTGGCAGGAGCGACAGCAAAGAAATGTGGTGGTGCTGCCTACAGTGGCCAGCCTCCTGGGACACAGAATGGGCTGTGAGAGGGCAGAAAGTCCATGCGGAGAGGCAAACAGAAAATAACCAGCACAGGATCTGACATCAGATTATTCAATCTATTATCTTGCTCAAATTTGTTAATATCCCAAAAAAAAAAAAAATCTAATAAATATAAAAGTTAGGCTCGTGTGGGTATTTTATCTTTAATTCTTGTATTAAAGAGTTTTCCAGCATCAGCGAGCAGATCTGGAAAATGGTAAGAAAAAGGGCCTGTCTCTGTTTCCTAAAATACACCCAGTAGTTGGTGGCCTCTGGTCTTGGGATGCTCAGTGGTGTGAAGGAGAGCTTCCAGGTGAGATCTGATACACTTGGTGCACTAGGTTTTCTGCCCTCCCAAAGTGCCCTTATCCACTGGACAAATGTGGAGTGTCTTGCAACGTATTTGCCTTTAAAAGAATTTTCCCATGTAGCTTTTGGGACGCATAAATTCATGCCCTCGTTTCGGTCCTGAACCTTTGACAAAGCCTTCTCAATTTTCCTGCTTCTGGTCTTGCTCCCTCCAAGTCATGATCCCCCATGTAACCATCAGAAAACTCAGCAGCAACAACAAAAAACCTCTGCTTGAAACCTTGCCGTGACTCCCTATTACCTACAGTGGAGGGTTCAAGCCCCCAGATGGGCTCCCAGGAACTTCCATGGCCTCATCTCTTTTGAACTCTCCTCCTTGCCCTCTGGTTACCAGCCACATCAGTATTTTTGCTCATGTCTTTCAAGACACATGAGATCTTTTCTGAGTCTTCTGCCCCCATTGTTGATGTGCCTTACTCCTACGTTTTTTTTTTTTCGAGTAC
>NW_006438074.1:894513-933112 GCF_000325575.1 Pteropus alecto
CTCTCTTTCTTTTTTTCTTTCTTAACTCTTCAGAAACATACCTATATAGGTATTTAATTATCGTTATTAGGTCTCCCTATGTGTTCTCTATATACCTCAGCCCTTAAGAATTGATTTAAACAAAAAGCCAAATAATTTGAAAGCTGATCGATTAAAGGATATTTTGGTGGAATGATTGGAAGGAACAGGAAAAATAAGCTGTAGAGCATCTGATTTAGGGAGGCTTGAAAATACCCACAAATAGAAGTAAAGTTACATGGTTACCTGAAGACAGACGGATAGTAGTTCCCCTTTTAATCTGTGATTTCAGTTTCCATGGTTTCAGTTGACCGTGGTCAACCATGGCCCAAAACTATTAAATGGAAAATTCCAGAAATAAACAATTTATAAGTTTTAAGTTACATGCCATTCTGAATAACTCACTTCATCTCATCACATAGGCATTGTATGATTGTTCTATTTTATTATGTTATTCCTGTTCATCTCTCACTGTACCTAAATTAAACTTTATTATAGGTATGCATGCATAGGAAAAACATAATAAATATAGGGTTCATTACTATCTGTGATTTCAGGCATCCACTGGGTCTTGCCACAGATAAGGAAGGACTACTGTGGAGATCATTTGGAAGTGACAGCACTGATAGGCTGACCTCCATGTCCCTTTGGGCCTTATTTTTCTGGAATTCTAAAATGGCTTTCATATACAGGCTACTTCATCAACTGCTTAGTGGAGACATAATCGTTCGGTGTCATTTCACAATTGTGTGGCTCCAGGACTACCTTGTTTATTTTGGGTCTGTTTCTAAGAAATGGGAGTGCTAAAGGAAATGGATCAAACATACTTCAGTTCTCATGAACTATATCCTCTGCCAACATTATTTATCACCTAAAATCAATATCCTATAGCTGTCTCTATCTTTTTGGTGTTCCCTAGCACTCCTGGAATGGTGGGTTGAACCATATCTAGAGTACAAATTCATCCATGCAGCTGGAGCTCACCCACCTGGAGTTACTGGAAAACTTGCATTTATACATTCAGCATGTTACCTCAACCATCAAAATAATTTGGAGTTGGTTTATTTTCTGGAAAACTATTTGATGCAAATCAAAAAATTGTCAGTCAGGAAAAGGATGTTGATGGCCGAGAGACCACATCAGCATAAACAAAGCAATGATATAGGCTGGCACCACTCCACCTAGAAGGAGCAAAGGCAGGGATGCACTCGTAGGCTGATAGCTCTCAGTCTGCATCCTGGCTTACCCACCCCACTATAACCATCGGCACCAAGGACAAGCCCATATGGTCAAAAGTGTCAAGCACATACTTCGAAAATTCCAACTCTTTTTGACAAGTATCCAATGCTGGGAATCAAAACTGACATCAAATTATTCAATAAGTGCTCCCCACCCCCCACGCACATCACCATTTCAACACAACATTATATCTTTTTTTCCAGAATGTGAAATTGAAACTAACCTAATTCAACAGCCTCAATTTACATGAGCAACAGGCAATTGGAAACCCCAGCCTTATAAACCATGCATTTTATTGCGTATGGTTTGGTCTCATTCTGGATAAATGACTTATGAAAACACCTACCCACCTTATATCTCCAACTGAAGAAGCATCAACATTGGTTACAGCCTCCTCTGCTGTTGCTTCTCCTCTGACAGTTACTGCTAGGACATGGCCCTTCTCCAGAAACTGATGCTAGAATCAGGATGCAGAGGGAACAGTCATCACCTGAATGCATGCACCAACTGTGAAAAAGCATTTGTTCTGTAATGTTGAAAGTAAAATTTTGACACAATTGCGCAGACCATGTTAAAAAGGTATCAAGGTTACCATTCCATCCAGCAATCGCTGTACTTGATATTTACCCAAACAAGTTGAAAACTTAAGTCCACACAAAAACTTGCACACGGATGTTACAGCAGCTCTATTCCTAATTACCAGAACTTAGAAGCAATTAAGATGTCCTTCAGTAGGGGAGTGGATAAACAAATTATGGCACATCTAGACAATGGAATATTATTCAGTGCTAAAAAGAAATAGGCTACCAAGCCATGAAAGTCATGGAAGAAACTTAAATGCATATTACTAAGTGAAAAAAGCCAATCTGAAAAGGATGCATACTGTATAATTTCAACTATACAGCATTCTGGACAAGGCAAAACTTTGAAGATAGTAAGAAGATCAGTGGTTGCCAGGGAATAATGATGGAGAGATGACTAGGTGGGGCTCAGAGGATTTTTAGGGCAGTAAAATTATTCCATATGATACTAAAATGGTGGCTACCTGGCAGTATACATTTGTCTAAACCCATAGAACACACACCACCAAAAGTGAACCCTAATGTTAATTATGGACTTTGGATAATAGTGATATGTTAATGTAAGTGCATTGATTGTAGCAAATGTGCCACTCTGGTGGGGATGTTGACAGTGGCGGAGAAGGCTGTGTGAGTGCGGGGTGGGCATGTATGGAAACTGGATGTGCTGCTCAGTTTTGCTGTGAACATGAAACTACGCCAAGAAATAAAGTGGCGGTTTTTTTGTTTGTTTTTTGTTTTTGTCTAACACATTAAAAAGAAAGTGATATAGAGAAAGCAAAATAAAAGTGAGTCTTTTAAATATTTGATTTAAATATCAATCCGTGTTCGGCCACTGAGAAGCTTAGAGAAGTCAAAAGGGATGCTTTGTTTTTCGTGTGTCTTTTTGATGTAACCCTACCCTCAACAGACCATTTTCCTCAGGATCAGGACCCCATTCCTGCCTTCCACAGTGACAGAACCTGGCCATGAGTCAGGCTGTTTCCTGCTTAGTTTGTGCCTATGGCTTCAGGAGAAGGCCCTGAAGTGTGCGGAGGCTGGAAGACCATGCCTTTCCCCAGCACCCCTTTCAAATGCTCACAGACTTAGTATCTGGTCTAAACAGCCCATGTGAACTTGGCTTGAGTTCTTGAAGGAGGAGGCTGCTATAGCTAAAGACTAACTTCCACCGGAGATTAGAGTCACTAAGGACACACCGGGTTGGACCATCATTGCTCTACCGAGGTGTGAGCCATCACCAAGGCCTGGCTGAACAACACGGACGAAATGTCTGCCTGAGAATATAGTCTGGACACATAGAAAGATATGCAGCTGGACTCCCTTTCCCTATTTTCCCAGCTTCATAAAGACACACAGAAAAGAGACAGTAAATACTCAGGTTTAACAGCAAGAGTGAAACTGAGTAATAATTTTGCATTAGGGTCTGACCAATTTTTCCGAGAAACTGAGAATAAGTACAGATTTAAAGCTTTCTGTTCATACACAGAATCATTATTAAAGTATCCATTTTCCAATATTGCAATCCCACCTCCAAATCAACAGATTCTTCTCAGTGTCTCAGTCCTGTTGTCTTTGCTGGTATTTCTTCATTCTGTGGCCTTAGAAAAAAGCCTTGGTAGAGAATGTAGACAGGCAAAGGAGCCTTTTAAACGTATGGTGGGCAAGAGTGACCCCTGCTGGATGAATGAGGACAAACTAGCAGGGCACTGGACCAATAGGAAAAGTAAAGAAAAATGGTTTAAAGTAGTGCTTCTGGAGGAGGAGAGAAAATGTTTTGTTTTGTTTTTAAATCGTCTCTTTTAGCTTTATGGATTAAAAAACAAAGCCATAAGGCTTATTCTTTTTTAGTTTCTAGAAACAAACTTTGTTGAGTGTTTGCCACTCCTACAGCATGTCGATACTTAAGTGATTTTTTAAGAGCTCTGTATATTCTGTGCAGGAGTTCTAAAAGCAGCTTAACTACCTAATAGCCGAACTGTTTCTTTTCTATCTAATTGCCTGCCAGTGCTCCAAGTTATTTGTGCACAGGCTGGAATATATCTGCTTCATTATCAGGAGTAATTCTGATAAACTTGAAAGCATATGGTGGACTTCAGGACTGAGTTTTCAAAACTGCCTGAGGATAAGAGATGTGTTTGAGATAGGTCAATAGGGTCAAAACATTCAAAGAAAATTTAACACATGTTGCCAAACTTTTTCTCTTGCCCACAGTGGAATTTGGATCTTTTCAGAATCATTAGGTCCTTAATTTGTAGGGCGAATGCTTTTTTAAAAGTTGTGTTTGTTTTTTAGTACATAGCAAATATTCTGATGCATTAAAATATGCTCTGCTTTGCAGTGTCCTCTTTGCACACTCTGTTGCAGGGGCACAGTGAAGACAGAATTTGGTATTTCAATTCACTGCTTCTCACATAAAGGTGCCTAGTCACACTGGTTTCTAATCTGATTCTGCCACTTTCTAGTTAGGCAAATTTGGGCAAGCTTTCTAAACTTCCTAAGCCTCAGTGTCCTCCTCTGTAATATGGAATTGCTTATTTCAACTTCATTGTGAAATGAAGTGCCCATTTCAAGGGGTTATTGGGAGGACTTAATGAGATAGTGTATGCTCAGTGCTTAGATGGTAGCTGGCCCACAGTAAATGCTCAATGAATACAAGGTATAATTATTGAAAGTGAGCTAAACCTGTATACAAACAGCTTCCTTCCTTCCTTCCTTCCTTCCTTCCTTCCTTCCTTCTTTCCTGTCTCTGCTATATGCAAAATTATGCTAGATGCTGATGAACATAAGCTGAAAAAGACACCTTTCCTTCCCTGAGGGAGCCGTTAGACTCTGATGGTTTATCCTTTGGATATAAGTTGGTCAATCTAAAACCTGTTTGCTAACACCCCAGAATAATTCCAACTAACTTTACATGAAAAAGTTCAATCTTAGAGGTAAAGACACAGAAGAATGATTTTTAAAAACGATGGTAAAAGATTGTCAATTATATATGTCAGTTTTTGAGAGGGAAATCATTGATTAGGCAAGCCTTTCATTTAGGGCAAGAATTAAAATGAGTCGATTTTAAAATTTCTCTGGTTATCTCTACAGAAGAACTAACTCATAAATTGCCAGGGAGTTTCAAAGAACATTTCTAGGAGCAATCTTCTTCTTGGTATAGACAGGCACCCCCGACTCATCATCAGTGCAACGTCAGTTCCTCCTTCACCAGCTCTGTACCTAAGACCTATCCCCTACCTATGAGAAGTGCACACTCTATAGAGGGACAGGGAGAAGGCTTCTTGTGTTCTTCAGGCTCTTGAGATTTGCACTGCTCTTTCTTCACTAGAGTCCCACACACTCTTGCATGGGCCCCTGGAGATCTAAGGCAACCATTCTCACTGCACTGACCAGGATTAAAGTTAGAGTTGGGCCCCAGTGAAAAATCCATTCCTAAATCAAGCCAATTTAGCCAACTGGTTTAGTCAAAGCAATTTCTCAACATTGTCCTTTAACCTCTTGGCAAGATTAAGGGAGCATCTTTCTCTTCGGTAAGCAAATTGTGGATCTCAAGAACACCTAGCAGCAAAGAGGTTGTTAGTTATTTGACACAAAAATACCCACTAGTCCTGGCTTTTACATTTGACCATATCTCAGCTGGAATCATAGGATGAACTTGACACTTGTGTGACTCCTGAGAGAGGTCTTGGGAGTTGGGAATACATTCTTTTGAAGTTTGCCATTCGCTTCAATCTATTCTTTACGCCAAATCCTAATAATCACACCTGTCCTCTTTGTGAGAGTTTGATTGTACATGAAGCAATCTTTGTCTTTTCTCCCCAAAGGAGAGCTTATTATCTCAAAAATAAAAGATTGTCTTATAAGTGGCAAGTTCAAATGCAGATGAAGATAATAATACTACTTAGCATTTCTACCCACCTTTCATCTATAGAGCTCAAAGGACTTGGCAAACATTAATTAATTCTCAAAACACCCTTGTGGGGTAAGTTAGGGTATTATCTTTATAATAATATATAAATACTGGCTGGTTCATGAAAGCAGCCACTTAAAAGGGACAATTCTATGGGATCAATTTCAAAAACAACTTTCTTACTTGGTATAGAGTTAATACTTTTGAGTAATGTTTGGGAGTGCCTAATTTACTAATAATATGATATCCTAGAGTAGGCATATCTACCCTTTTGAAACAATTTCTTTAGTGGTTTTTGACAGTGTTATCTAGTTTGAAGATTTTTTTTCATGTTAAAAAAGATGCTAACTGTGGCTTATCCAATCTAAATGATGTCAGTCTCTATATATGAAAAAAATTCCAAACTGTCCTAGTACATAAAGTTTAATGGTGAGAATTTGGGATCTTATTTCAAATGCATATGGATTTGAAAGTGTTATGTTAATTTCAGGGTTTTGTAATGTTTTCTGTCATCATCTTAAATTTTGAATGTATCACAAATCATAGTTCCATGACTTGTCAAAATGGGTACTAGCAGAATTTCTAGATGAGGGACACAGACAGCTAGTAAAAGTTGACCAGGAGTGAATTCAATTGGTCCCCCTGGCCCACTTCTCTGTCTTTAGGAGGTTCACACTGCATGTTTCATACCAAAAGTTGATCTATTTTTTTTTTTTTTTGTATCCTTTCTGCCCTCTGTCTCCCTTAGCAAGCACATAGCATTCCATTTCCTCGCTGCTAATCTGAGTCTGATCAGTTGCTGTTCAGAGTTGATTTGGGGGCATATCTCCCTCAGTAAAGCTCACTGTATGTGCTCCAAGTTCTATCACAATGTTAGTCCATCTGTAATTGCTCTTCCTGATGACAACGTTCATTCCTATGAAGTTTGACTGGCTTTTCGATCCTGGAAGGCTAATGCTTTAGGTTAGTAGAAATTATACTTTTTCTATGTCTTAAACTCACTCCACATCAAGAACTACGTTACATCCAGGAAGCACTCAGTAAACAGTGATTCAGGATTTACTTTGTTCTGTTGAAATGGAGAAACGTCCCTAGACTCTGACTGGAACCTCTGTTTATAGTCTTGGTTGGGTAAATCCTCTGCACTAAAATTTTATATATGTTGCTCTAAATTTTCTGTTTATTGGTCCTAATTAAGGAATTGTTCCATTAAACCTGTAAGAAATTTTTCGTACTGCTTAACTGTGCAGTATTGATCCACTAAGCCTATCTGCTTGGCCTCTGTTGATGGCTTTCCTTAGCTGCCTCAAGAGAGAAAACCTGGTTTTGGTCTCATAACTTTGGTTGAGCTGATGGTCTCCAATCTCCAAAGTGGGATAAACCAGATTCCTTCACTGTGTTTATCTTGGCCCGCCATGTCTCTTTATGGAGAAAATGGTCCAAATAAAGTGCTTCCTCTGTGTATTTTGACAGGAAACACTACTAATATGCTTTCCTTTTGTTATGTGCCTTGTTCTTTTTTCCCAGTGTTGTTTAAATATTTTTAGTACAGTGACATATTTATTAATCCCCGACTCTCTGCATGGGGCATGAAATGATTGGTTCCTCTGTAAAGCCCTCTTAGAAAAGGTGGTTCCTCCAGTGAGAGTTAATAATATTAACCACTATTCATGTAAAAAACGCTGAGACAATCTCTTAAAAATGGAACACATTTATCTAAAACAGCTGGTAAAGAAAGCACGCAGGCCCAGCCAGAGGCGGCGAGGCCAGAGGTCAGGGTTAACACCGATCTCGGTGGAACTTTGAAGCTGACATTTTACAGATTATATGTGTCTCAGTGCACAGTGGGCATGGCATATAAATTGGACTTAGAGGCCCCTATTTGTTCTCTGCATTTTTATGAGCCCACAGAGCTCTTCTTTGAAGCAGCATACATAGAAAATAAAAACTCATTTTAATGTGGTGGAACTATTTACAATAAATCACATTTACATCCTGGCTTTTCCTAAGTATAAGTCCTCTTTCTCTGTCTCTGTCTCTCTCTGTCTCTGTCTTTCTCTCTCTCTCTCTCTCTCTCTCTTCCGAGCTCTCTCTCACACACACACACACACACACACACACAATTTTCCAACTTGGGTAGCTTATTATTATTATTATTATTTTTATCTTTACAGTAGTATAAACCCAGCTTTCCTATTTCTCCTTGCTTTGACTTAGGAATCAGATCATAGATGCAGCTATATTGAGTATCACAAGGACATCTTTTGTAAGTCATGTGAGGTGATTCAGCTAGAATGAGCTACTCTTTACCTCCAGGAAAATCCCCTGATACCATAAAATGCTTGCTATAGCATGGCCCTTCAGCACTAGAAGAAAGCATCTGATTTCAAAGAGATTGAGTTCCACTCTGGAACTAATTATATCATTCATTTTATAGATTTTTTTAAGTTGCTAGGTGTTTTAACTGGAGAAGGCTGGCGACCCAGTGAGAAACATGTACTGGCAGAGTCTGCCATGGGCACTTTAGCCACCTAATTAATTTTCAATAAAAGCTCACAATAGTTAATTTGCTCTAGACTCAATGTAAATCAAACAGAGACAAATAGGTTAAAATTAGAAATGTGTGATGGAAACCATGTTTATGGTCAAAATTACCTTTCACCCTGGAAATAACACAGATTGACAGGGAAAGAAAATGAGACCACACAGGTTTTTGTTCAAATTGATTCTTAAGTGAATTTAAGATTTTATTAAGGAGAAAACTGACTCCTCCTCAAAATAAATAAATAAATAAAGATCTGAGATCTTTGAAATAATGTTACTTTAATAAAAACTATAGTTTAGAAAAATGTTACCTTAGAAATTTCAGAATTAAGACATTGTGCCCATTACACTAAGTTGCCTGGTGCCTGCTCGTATTTTCCCAGGCTTAATATAGTGTAGGGTATAATAGTAAAAATACTATAAAGTTATTAAGTTCCCAAGTCTAAATTGGCAGACATGCCTGCCCAGCGCCACATTCCTTTAGCTCCTACATTTGAAAATACTACTTTCTAACATCAAACAACCATTTTTACTTTTAAGAGAACACAGACATGGATTTCTTATGATTTTATAATGATACTTCAGGCCTCCAATTAAAATACCTAGAGAATATAGATATCTTTGGCCCAGTCCATTGGACAAATATTATTGTTAAGCTTCTCTCCAGGATTTTATATTTGCAAAATATTTTGTGGGCTTTAATCATTTTAAATTGCCTTAACTTTGCCCATTTTCTCCATGCTTCTCTGTTATTCCTCAGGCAATCATTTTATTTTAACCCTCAAACTACTCATGTGATGCAAGGTGAAATAAGCTAATTTTTTAACGTATTGGAATGTTAGTCTCAGAAATTGTGAGCTTTTTCCTTGTTCTTTGCCGAACATGGCGATTTTAACCACCCTTGGATTCTATTTTTATTTCACTCTTGCCAAGTTCATGAAGTAAATTCCCTCTTCCCCACTCAATCTGGTTTTATCTTCCTGCCCCAAAGGAATGATGTTGTCACTGCCATGTCTTCTAATGCACTATAAATGCCATGATGAATTGGAGGCAGGCTGGTCTCTTCTGAGCAGGAGTCCATTATCCTGTCACAGTGTTCCTTCCTTGTAACTTAATTTTTATTGTAACAAATGACTAAGTACCAAAAAATGGAACAGTGTGATGGGCCAATCTAAAGTGGCCTGACTCTGATGGTAAGTGCAGTGGAGTGACAATTGTTTGCAGCTGCCTTCCAAGGGCTCTCTCCCTGATGACATCCACTATCCAAATTGGAGTTATCGAAAGCATTTCCTGGATGTTTATGAAAGATATTCATTCACATTGACTGACTAATGATACTAATATAAATAAAGTGCTTTGCAAAAAACATAAGAGTAAGAGTTAATCAGAATGTAAGAGACACTCTCAAACTTAACTGTATGTAAGAATTACCTGGATCCCAGATGAGAAAAAGCTAAAGGGGTTTACCACCAAACTAGTATTATGGGAAATGTTAAAGGGATTTTTTTAAGAAGAAGAAGAAGAAAATAAAAAATATGAATAATAAAATGGCAATAACTACGTATTTATCAATCATTATTTTAAATGTAAATGGATTAAATGCTCTAACCAAAAGACATAGGGTGGTTGAATGGATAAGTAAACAAGACCTTTACATATGCTGTCTATATGAGACTTCAGATCAGAAAACACACACGGACTAAAAATAAAGGAATGGAAAAAGATATTTCATGAAAATGGAAACAAACAAAAAAAGCTTGGATAGCAATACTTATACCAGAACAAACAGACTTTAAAACAAAGGCTATAACAAGAGACCAAGAAGGGCCCAGTAATTCCACCTCTGGGTATTTATCCAAAAAACAAAACAGAAACAAATTCGTAGATAGAGAATATTTTGATGGATGCCGGATGTGAGGGGGTGGTTGAGAGGATGAGTGAAGTAGGGGAAGAGATTAAGAAAAACAAACTGGGTCTATGGCCATGCCATCCTGAACATGCCTAATTTTGTCTAATCTTGGAAACTAAGCAGGTTCAGGCCTGGTTAGTACTTGGATAGGAGACCACTTAGGAATATCAGGTGCTATAGGCATTAAAAGCAAAAAGAAAGAAATGCAATTGGTAGTTACAAAATAGGGGGATGTAAAGTATAGCGTAAGGAATATAGTCAATGATATAATACAGACTCATATGTGTGGTGTCAGATGGGTACTACATTTATCGGGATGATCACTTCATAAATTATATAAATGTCTAATCACTATATTGTATACCTGAAACTAATATAATATTGTATGCCAACTGTAGTTAAAAAATAAAAAATTATATTTAAAAAACCTATGCACTGAGGACACATACAAAAGAAAAAAATCACCTGAAGCTTGGTTAAACTGAAATGCAGGGTCCCAGCTCCCGATAAAGGAGTTGCGGATTGAGTTGGCTAAATGTATAACTTAGGAATATGCATTTTAAATAAGCATCTCTGCTAATTCTCTTGGAGTCATATAGATTATGTTGTGAGAAATACTTGCCCAGTGGAATAGGGAAATGCTGTGTTTGCTTCCTCTCATGACCACATCAAAATTACAATTATGTTACAGAACAGCCATTATTGGGAGTCACCTGAAGTCTAGTGGAACAGAAGTCCTACAACTGGACTTACAGAAGAGACCACCTTGAGACTGAAAGGAGGGACGGGGACATGGGACAGGCTGATCCCACACCCATGTGTGGCTGTTGAGAATTGGGAGAGATATCTCAGCTGTGGATGTGCCTCTGGAGGAACGAGGGATCTCAGCCTCACACCGAGTACTCCAGGATGGAGAATAGAAGTCTCCTCCACTTCTGGCTGTGAAAACTAGTGGAGATTGTGGTTGAGTGAGATGGAGGGTGGCACAAGTTGTAGACATTTCTCTTAAGGGTCCTGCACACAGACTTACTCTCTGACGGACTTACTTGCTCTGAGCTCCAGCACTGGGGCAGCAGCTTAGAAAGTGCCAGTGACAGATGGGAGGAATTGAATTGTCTGGCTTTGGGGTGATAGCTGGAGAGGTAGCTTTCTCCCAGACAAAAGTGCTGGCAGAATCCATTGTTTCTTTGTTGAACCCTCCCTTCACCCAGCCTGCACATGCAGGCAGGCACCATATCTGAGTCTCCATCAACGTGGCTAACACTGGTCACCCTGCCCTGGCAATTTCTTGAGACCCCACCCTGCCCAACTTTCGAGCCCACCCAAGCCATTTCCAGTGGCTCTTCCATACAAACCTCCTGTCTTGTCTCATGCTACAGATTTTCTTAAAATCTCAAATGTTCACAAAACCCAAACAAACAGCATCTGGACTTGGTGTGCCCTATACTTCCTGCTAAACAGCCTCAAGCTCAACACTACTGTCAGGCAACCTCTGTTCATAGTTTGGCCTCTCGAGAAACCTCCAAGCTTAGCATGGGTGGAAGACATCTGTGGATTCCTTGGTGACTCTTGCCAGGTGGCAAGGGGAAGGCACAGGCTGTGCCTAAACTTGGCCTGTGGCAGGGCCCCTCCCAGGAGGCCCTGGAGCTGGCACTACTCATAGCTGGCTTCAGACCCAGGCATAGCACCACCCAGGGCTGCATCCAAGGGCAACACACCCAAAGGATAGACTGGTCAGGCACCAGAGCCCTGCTCCATAGGGTCAGCCCTCACTGACCAGTCTTCACAACCAATCAGCCCAAGGGTCAGTTCCCCCTACCGACGTGCAAGCAGCAACCAAGGCTCAATTACAACAGGAGGACACACAAAACCCATACAAGAGATGCACTTGGAGCACCCGCTCAGGAGACCAAGGAAGACTGCACTGTTGGGCCCCAGAGGACATCTACTATATAAGGCCACTCTACTAAGATCAGGAGACATAGTAACCCTACCTAATACATAGAAGAAAACACAGGGAGACAGCCAAAATTGAGATAAAAGAAGCATGTCTCACATAAAAGAACAGAACAAAGCTCCAGAAAAAGAACTAAACAAAATAGAGACAAGCAATCTACCAGAGGCAGAGTTCAAAACACTGGTTATAAGGCTGCTCAATGAACTTAGGAGAAGAGTAGATGAACTCAGTGAGAACTTTAAAAAAGAGATACAAAATAAGGTAGAGAAAACACCCAATCAGAACAGCAACAAGAAAAAATTCTAAAAAAAAATGAAGCTAGTCGAAGAGGCCTCTGAGACATCAAGCATACTAATATTTGTATCATAGGGTTACCTGAAGGAGAAGAGAGAGATCAAGGAATTAAAAACCTATTTGAAAAAATAATGACAGAAATTTTCCCTAATCTGGAAAGGAAATAGACATACAAACCCAGGAAGTTCAAACAAGATGCTGGCATAATTTAAATGCCAAAGGTTAAAGACAGAATCTTAAAAGCAGCAAAAGAAAAGTAGTTACCTATAAGCAAGCTCCCATAAGACTGTCAGCTGATTTCACAACAGCAACTTTGCAAGTCAGAAAGGATTGGCACGAAATATTCAAAGTAATGAAAAGCAAGGACCTATAACCAAGATTACTGTACCCAGCAAAGCTATCATTTAGACTCAAAGGACAGATAAAGAGCTTCCCAGATGAGAAAAAGCTAAAGGAGTTTATCAACACCAAATCGATATTACAAGAAATATTAGAGGGACTTCTTTAAGAAGAAAAAGAAAAGAGATTAAAAATATGAATAATAGAATAGCAATAACTACATATCTATCAATAATTACTTTAAATGTAAGTGGATTAAATGCTCCAATCAGATGACATAGTGACTGGATAAGAAAACAAGACCCCTACATGTGCTGCCTACAAAACACTTCAGATCAAAAGAAACAAAAAAAGTAAAGGGGGAGAAAAATATTTTATGAAAATGGAAACAGACAAACAGAAAATTAGGGAAGCAATACTTATACCAGACAAATAGTTATACCAGATTTTAAAACAAAGGCTATAACAAGAGACAAAGTAGGGCTCAGTAACCCAACTTCTGGTTATTTATCCGAGCAAACCCAAAGCACTACTTTGATGGGACATGTTAATCCATATGTTCATTGCAGCATTATTTATAATTGCCAAGATATGGAGGCCATGTGGGTGTTCATCAATAGATGAAGAGATAAAAAAAAAAAAGGTGGTACATATATACAATAGAATATTTCTCAGCCATAAAAAAGAATGAAATCTTGCCATCTGCAACAACATGGATGAACCTAGAGGGTATTGTGCTGAATGGACTAAGTCAGACAGAGAAAGACAAATACCATATGATTTCACTTACGTGTGGAATCTGAAGAACTAAATAAACAAAACAGAAACAAATTCGTACGTATAGAGAACATTTTGATGGTCGCCAAATGGGAGGGGGTTTGTGGGGTGAATAAGGGGAAGGAAATAAGAAGTACAAATTGGTAGTTACAAAATAGTCATGGGGATATAAAGTATAACATAAGGAATGTAATCAACAATATTGAATTACTATGTATGGTTTTAGATGGGTACTGGATTTATCAGGGTGATCATTTCATAAGATATATAAATGTCTAATCACCATATTATATACCTGAAACTAATATAATATTGTATACCTACTGTAATTGAAAAAAATTTTGATTATTTTTAAAAATTCATAGAACAAAACTCGTAAATCTGAAAGAAGAAATCAACAGATTTACAATTATAGTGGAAGACTTTATACTTCTCTTTCAGTACTTGATATAACAAGTAGATAGAAAATTAGTAAAGATGTAGAAGACCCAAACAACACTGAAGACTAATTTGACCTAATTAGCTTTTATAAAACACTCCATTAACATTAGCAAAATAGATAGTCGAGTACAATAAGAATATTCTCCAAGATTGACTATATTCTGGACCATAAATCAAACCTTAAACAAATTTAACAAAATTGAAATTAGACAAAGTATGTTCTCAGACCATACAAAATTAAACAAGAAATCAATAACACGAAGTTTTTTTAAATAATAAATTCTCACTTTTGCTTTGCTTGTTAGGAAAAAGAAAACAAAGAAACACTTGCTTATAACTTCTCATCAATCAATCTTTTCAATAAATGTTCATGGCACACTTGACCCTTATTTTATAACGAGACACCTTTTTTTCCCTTTTGGATTTCTAACTAAGATAATTTTCTCAAATCATAATTCCTGTTTGAATATGATCTGTTCACAGTTGGTCCATTTCCACTTCATTATTTAATAGATTAATTTTCACCAACATGGTTATAATCATCCCTGGTTAAAATCATCCCTGTTACCGATGATAAGAGAATATTAATCTGGAATCCATCAATCCCTGAAAATCCATTAAATTTGGTGTGCGACTAGAGCCCTTTTTTGGGTTGGAGGATTCATAGTATTACCATATTACCAAATGAGTCTGTGATCCAAAAAAGGTTAAGGACTGCTGTCCTGAAAGTGGACAAACTTAGCTGTATTTGCCTCATTAATATGAAACTTTCACATCAAATAAATGGTTGGAATGTCTACATAGTACAACTGCTTACATGTTTAAGTAGTACAACCGATATGAAGATTATAACTTTATAGGCTATTAACATTTTATAATCAAAATAAAGCTTATTCTAAACCTTCTCAAACATTAGAATTTTGTCTGATATTTGCAGTTTAATATGTAGTATAATTGGATTGTCCTAGAAGCACTGAAACTTCTTTCCCAAGAAATATTTAAGAACAAAGGATAGAACCACTGAGTTGCTTTAGTGGTTTAAATGGTGTCTATTTTAGAGGCAGGGTGAAACAATAAATTCTGAAAGGTTATAAAATCTCAGCATCAATTCATCTATCATTTAAACACTTATCGAAGACCCATCAAGAAAAATGAGAACTATTGTACGTTTATTGGAGCCTGAGGCTAGCAGATTTGTGAAATATTCCAGGTTTATGTAAACATATACACACCTTTGAATTCTCATGGTGGAATTCTCGAGTCATTAACCCCCTAATTGGAGTGATTCCAGTAAAAATCACAGTTAACTATCAATCCATGTTATTTATGGGAACAAAGAGGCTAACTTAAAAAAAAAACTTTGAACATCACTTAGTTAAAAAGACTGAGAGTGGGAGTGTGTTTCAGAAAGAAGCAAAATAATAGGTTTCTGGGTAAAAGCACAAATTCTTCATCCATTGATATACACGGAATAATGATATCCTTTTTGAATAATCATTGTTGATGCTTTTGGATAATCATTGTTAATGGAAGGCATATCAAAGAAATATTCAATATTCTAGCTATACCTAAACAACTGCTGGTAGTAAGACAGGATGTTCTTTAAATGATCTCCAAGTATTTTATTTTAATCATTAACTATGAGGTGTTAAAGGGGTTAATGAGGTCTCAAGTCATTGTCAACTAATTATCTTTAAGTTGTTGTCATCACATTCTGTTATGTGTCTGCCAGCTCCACCACAGGCGGTAAGGAATCCTAGAGTAATTGGTTAAAAACAACAACAAAAACAAAACAAAACAAACCCCCAAAACGGATGACTCCCCTAGCTGCTGCTTAGTTTGTTAACCTAAACCATTGCTGTCAGCAACACACACATGTGCATGCACACAAACACGCATACTTGCATGCAAAAAGCTTTCAGGAACTTTCATCTTTTTAAAAGGGTAGGGAAAATCAATAAAGTGGTAGCCTGGTTAGCAGTAGGGGATGGTTGAAGCAGCATGGGTGGCTGAGCTGTATGAGAAACAGATGTAAACTCTTTGGGGCTAGGGCAGGACTTTCTCTTTACAGCCAAATCAACCAGCCAATGGAAGGCAATTAGTGTCCCTACTATCGGTCACCCATCCACTCCCCAGAAAAGTTATTAGGTTTGTCTCTTGATGCCAAGAGCAGAAAGGGGCATCTATCCAGCTTGGGAACCTATGATTTAGTCTCACACTTCGCCCATGCAGTATTCTTAAAAATGATTCATTTTATGACCTGAATCTGAAATGCTTTCTTGCTGTTCTGATTTCGTACATTCCACCATCAGACAAGTCTAAATTCATCTGTTGCCATTTACATTCATATCTTTTCTAAAATATTTATTTTTCTGGCCTGGGAATCCTTTTGGACTTGATAAAAGACATGGACCTGACACAAATGGGTCATTGTCAGTGTGGTTACTTAATCAGTTTTCAATGGAGTTGGATGTTAGAAACTTAAGAATTTGGAATGATTCAACCACTTTGGAAAACTGGCAGTTTCTCAAAAAGATCAGCAGGCATCTACCCTACAACTCAGCAATTCCACTCCAAAGTATTACCCAAGAGAATCAAAAGATATGTCTATGAGAATAATCATACAAGAATGTTCATAGCAGCATTACTTATAATAGCTCCAAATTGGAAACAACCCAAATGTCCATCAACAGGAGAAAAAATAATCACATTGTAGTATATTCATACAATACAGTGCTACCCAGCAATGAAAAAAAAAAAAAATGAACTGCTGCTACATATGCAACAATATGGAGACTCTCAAAAAATATTAGATTGATCAAAAGAAGCTGATTATAAAAGAGTATATACTATATGATTCATTTTTATGAAGTCCACGGAACGGCAAAACTAATCTACAGTGACAGAAGTCAGAAGTCAATAAGAGGTTGCCGCTGACAGGAGGTAATTGACTGGAAAGGGTCACAAAGGACCTTTTTGGGGGTGATGGAAATATTCTATATCTTGTTTTGAATGGTGGTTGTGTTTGTGAATACAATTGACAAAATACATCAAACTGAACACCAAAGACCTGTACCTGGTATTGCATATAAATTATACCTTAAGGTTTTTAAAAATTAAAAAGTTAAGGATTTTGGAAATATAGAATATGCCACTGGGGGAAAAAAAATAAATGAAAGAGGAAATAAGGAAAATAAAGGGAAACTGATGATGCTGGGAAGTTAAACTCATTGAGGATAAGAATGTATGTGGATATATGTAGAAATATCTAGCCAGCTACCTAACCTTTTCTTAAGTGCTTACTATGTATCAAGCACTGTGCTAATCACTTTATTATATATTACCTCTTTTGACCTTCTCTTTTCTTTGAGGCTCCAGTACATAGATTTAGATTAGTCATATTCCTTGATTCATGACATTCTCATCATTGGTCTATGCATGGATAGTTTTATTTAGTTAGCTAGTTATTCATTATATGCACTTGCAAGCCCAACATCCAAACACAAACTAGCACCTTGACTATAACTTATTATCTAGTTTTATAATCCTATCTCCCATTCCTCCAGCTCCCCCACACTCAAATTAATCATCATCCTGAACCCTGTGTTCATAATTGCTTTTTTACGTACAATTTTATTAATGCTATGTAAATTCTTACATATATAAATTTAAGTGTTACTTAGCTTTAACTTTATGAAAAAAATGTGTTATATATAATCTTTTGGGATTTACTTTTTTCACTTTATATTGCTAAGATTCATCTAAATTGTTGTCTCTGCATTATTTAATCTTTAGTATACCCCTGTGAAATAGGTGCTTTTATCCACATTTATTGAAGATAAAGTTGGAGCTCAGAGAAGTTAGTTAACACACCAAAGCACACACGGCTAGGAAGTAGTAAAGGCAAGATTCAAAACTGAAGCTCTTAACCAGTGTGCTATACTACTTTCTCCATTCTATAGTGCCTGTTATCTACAGCATATCTCTATCTATACCTATACTTATCGTTGTCCCTAGCCACTGCTATACATATAAACGTAAATATCAGCAGAAAATCTAGATTACAGAGTATGAAAGAATCAGTCAAGTCTATTTAATAATTTAGGGGTCCTTATGCTCTGGTGGAAAAATATATGCATATAACTTCAAGGGCTTTAGTCCCGTAAAATTCAGAACATACAAGCAAGTAACGTCTTAGGAAAGGTGTCTGAAGGTATAGTAGCATATGCATGAGCATATGTGCATACACGTGCACATGTACTTTCTGGAGTGTGTCTTAGCTTCCTTATTTTATTTAATCGCATACACTAAAATGGCAAATGCTTGAGCGTTGTTTAGTCAAGTCTTTTCTCTGCACCTTATAACTGTATACCAGAGACCATGGAAACTGGATCACTCTCTCAGGAAGCCGTTACAGCCAAGCAGAATCTCATTAAAAATCAATTCCTTGGGTCCATAAAGCCAGTTTATTTTATCTTCCTGGAGTGCCTGCTGCTAGTAGTTACACGGTTCCACTGTGTTGCAGTTTTGTCTGTTAAGAACATTGCACAAAACAGCTATTTAAAGATTTTCCATTTTTATGTTAAACTTTATAATTTTGTAGTAGTTTAAGTTTACAGGGTTTGCTTCTCAAGCTTAGGGTATCTTGTTACATGTGTTAGAAGTTGCACTGCCAGTCCTAGAGTCCCACTAATTAAATATTTGCCTTTATAAACTAGATGTTGTCCGATGTGTATGTGCAGATTTAATTGGGTCACAGTGGCTCCAGAGCTAAGAAAGCCTGATTTGCTCAATTTCTGCAATTTCTCGTCCTTTGCTGCTTTCTGACTGTTGTGCCTGTGGCCTCCCCCTGGTAATAACACAAAAATCAGGTAGGAAATTTGCTCTTTGTAGTGACTTCAGGTATCTAAACATCCTAGAAATCAATATGTATCAGCCAAATTTTATAAATGGGGAGTTGAAAGCACATAGAGATTTAGTGACCTGTACAGGTCACACCCTGAATGAGCAACAGAGGCGGAAGAAATTGGAGAGGCTGCTCTGGCCCCATCTGGAATCTTTTAACTCTTTTGACCCTCTTCAATGGGTTTAAGGGCTAGCTGATTTCAAAGATCAGTGAACTTTCAGGAACAGTACTTGGCAGTGAAACATAGAGGCTTGGATTCCTTAGATTTAAGCTATTCCAGGGTACAGGCTCAGTTCGCATTTTAGTAGAGTCTGTTTTAGTGAGGATGAGAAGGCAGAATGGAGAAGTGCATGCTGGGCTGAGACTGGAGTAGGAAGAGGGTTAAGATCACTACAGACATCAAGCGAGCCTTCTACCCTACCTATTGGAACTAAATAAACATCTCATTAAAAAAAAAAAAGAATTAGAAGTTGACATTGGCAGGAACCATGTCCAAAATAAACCTCAAAATAACCTTTTAAAATGTTTCAGTATTAAAATGTTTCAATATTATAGTATTCAGTATTCTAATAATGTTATCGACACTTGCAATTTTGACAATTTCATTTCTCTTCAAGTAACCATCCTTGGGGCACCATTCTTCAAGATGCCTTATGTAGAACCCTATGTCTATAAGATGGTAAATGGTGTTTGAACAAAAAGAAATAGTTGTTCAAATATGTTTGCTTAGTTTTGTAACGCTTGATCTCCTTCCTGGAGATTCACAGCATATTTGTATTTTAAAGGCTCTGAAAAGTCCTGCAGGGAGAAAAAATTATTTTAACTTGTTTGACCATGGACTTTCTCCACACTTCAGCAAAATAAATACATGTAGCATCTCTTGAAGATAGATATAAATAACAGAAGACATTTCAGGGAAATGATTAATCCTTCAACATCAAAACAAATAATTAGTCCTATGTCCAGTCTGCCGTAAAATTTTCCATCTAAATCCGAAGTCACAGAATTCTGTCCCTGGAAAGGAATCCAATAGCTTAGTCTAATAGCCTCATTTTATAGAGGAGGAGTCACAAAACATTAAATAACTTACTCAAGTCACTTGCTCAGGTAGTAACAGAAAATTGACCATACCCAGGGGCTCCACCTCCCAAGTCAGTGCTTTTCTATGTTACCACTCTGCCACTCAAAGCAACTTTAATGCTTCCCGACCCAAAATCATCTGCAAATTTAGAATAATGTTGTCGGGGCATGACAACACAAAACTGAAAGGTTGCTACATCAGTGTTCTGTGCTAATGTTTGCCTAGGATGAGACTAGGCTAGGAGAAGAGTGTGGAGAGAGAGCTCCAAAGACAAGAGCCCCAAGAACTTGAAAAAGGGGGTGCTCTGGAATGGGAGAAGAGTTTTAAAGACTACTACAGCTTTTAGAAAAATTATAGATCCAGAAAGTATGTGGTGCCAAATAGACACTGGGATCGCATAAAGCAAGCAGGAGAGAAAGTTTCCAAACTCAAGGAACTTTTGAGGGTGCAGAAAAGGAAGTTCATTGCAGGGAGACACTAGCGAGAGAATTGTTCCTTAGCCTCGTGAACCAGTGGCTTAACTCAGCACTGAAACAAGCTTCCTGGATCCAGAGCGAAGGCAGATGGACATGCAGCTTTCAAAGGGCCAGAGAAGGAATTGTCTCATAAGAATGTGTAACTAGAATCGGCTTTATATATCTGAGTCATCTATAAACCCGCTATTTCCCATATTTGTGTACATTTTTTGATAGTAGAGACCCCAAAATTGGCATAAGAGTCTGTGTACATTAAAAAGAATTTTTTTTTTTTTTGATTCTATGAACTTTGCTGAAATGGAGCCTAGAGAGAGAGGTTAGGAGGTGGAGCTGGGTAGTGAGGAACAAGAAACATAATTTTAGAAGGAAAAACTGATTCCTTCAGCAGGGTGTTAGAGGGTGGGGTTGAAGGGAGTCTTCGACCAAGCTGAGTCTAAATTGACTGGGAGGTTTTTATCTGGACCTCTCCCTTGGCAATGTTTTATCACAGTATGGTTTCCATTCTTGGCTGAGAAAAGAACTGAGGTGGAATGGAATTGGCTCCATCTTAGCTCTGACGAGACGGTCATAATAATGGGAGACATCTTTTCCCTATAACTTTGAAAAACATGAAAGCAGATATTGGCTCTGAGTATGTATGATGGTCTAACTTTATTTCCTGTCAACAGAAATAACTCTGATTTATATTTGGTCATCAACTTCACACACTCACATACAACTCATATTGAGGGAGCAGAGAGATGTAATATGTAGAGCCGTGATATATGTCTATCCAGCAAAGCTTCCTGGTCCAAAGAAGACCTCAGGGACTAAGAAAGACACTTCAATATTCTCACTCTTCTGACGCTCCATCCCCCTGTGCCTCTTTCCAGTGAGGTATAGTACATGAGCTTCAGATGAGCTACGTGTTGGCTTTGATCTCTGAGCAACCTCCCCTATCCTCTCTGTGATGCAGAAGGTTGGTTGGATTGTATCCAATAATTATAGCGAGATGCTGAAGGCTGAGGGGCTGATCTATCCTGGCACCTGGCACATTGTTTTATTCTTCTAATATTTGGGTACATGGGAGGACTAAGAGAATTTTTTAAATTCCATTTTCTTCTCAAAATTGATTGATGGTGCAGACTGTGGAAATTGAGTGAATATGCCTTTTCAGTTAATGCCATCTTATGTCATCTGGTTTTGAATTCAGACGCATTCTTTCCACTGCCCTGTTATACCATATAATTCGTTGAATTTAAAATGCCATCAATCATAATGTGTACCATTAATTTATGTACCACTAAAAAAAAATGCTGCCAGTTAAAATAGGACCTAATAATTCCTTACATTAAAATTTTTGTATTTTATTTTTATTAAAAGAATTCTTGTATGCTTATTTATATGTATATAATGTATCCTATCTGTGCAGGCATAGAAAAGGAAAATCTATGTAAAATAAATTGTCTATGGGTCTCCTAAAAGTTTTTCATATTCCGAGTCCAACTCTTTTAAAACCTGCTAGAGAAGGAATATTCAATGTTGATGTTATGGTACACGATGCAGTGTGTTGTCCCAAAACACCAGTGACAGTGCAGCAGGATGACAACTGCATCTTGACTGTTGCCTGGCTGACAGTAAGTCTAAGTGACAGCAATTGTAAGATGCCATGGATAGGGAGAAGCCAGGAATTTGAGACATCCTGATTTTAGAAAAGTGAAAATGTGTGTGTTGGGGGAGAGGGGGAGTGAATCTTAGAATGAAAAAAATATGGCATATTTCAGCATCAAATCATGGTACAAGATTCACGTATATAAAATAACTTACAAGAATTTCTATTCCTTAGGTTCAATAGCAACCTCAGAGAAGTATGCAAAGTTTAAAATCATCCACACCTGAATCATTATCTCAGTGTAAGCAATTCACAGGATCCTGAGTAAGCAAGTTTATTTTGCTTTGAGAGAAACTCTAGAAACTTCTTTCTTGAAGGGAGTGGCTTTTGACAGGGCTTATCTGTCAGTCTATCAAACCTGTGAGGCAATTTCATATTCATAGAAGAGGTACCTGCCAATATTTATCAGTCTTTCATTTTAAAAAGTCCCACAATTTCTAATACAAAATGGCTCATTCATGCCTATTTGGCAAAGTTATTTGGTAAAAAGGATAGTAGTAGCTGCCTTTTATTTATTTATTTTTTTTTGTGCCTAAGCTTAAAACAGAGTAGATGACATATACTTTTCCAAATTAGTGTCAAGAACCTTTTTTTAATGACATAGTTGTAAAATAAACACAGGATAATTTTTTAGCGGAAAAAACTTACATTGGTATTAACCACTAGAGTTATATTTGAAGAAATATTTTATATTTGAATAAAAATTAAAGATAAGCCTGCCAGTTTGTTTTTGATAGATTAATTGGAATGTATTAAAACACAGAATGATTATGCAATTTATAAGCATTCATATTTTATTTGCTCTCGGGAACTTTAATTTTAGAAACTAGTGTTTCACATGATCGTTCATAAAAGCGGTTGTTTTCCTTCCCACTTGCCTTCAGTCCTTAGGTAGTTAAATCCTGGTGATTCTGGCTCCGTCCAGCAGAGGACAGTAGTGCACGTCTTTAGAAGCACATTCCTTTTTCAGGTTGAACCCACATTAACCTGAGAAAGCACACACCTCATTGGGTGTCCCCGGTGTCAGGCTCCAGTCACAGTCCTTGGCAGGGCCAGCAAGGCCACGATGAGTTAGCTTAATGGGGCCAGGTGGCAGAGTTGATGCCTCCTCTTCCTAGTTCTGTGGAATGTCCTCTCTCAACCCTGGGATGTGCAACACAGGAAAAATGTGAGGGTCTGGGACTAAGCCCCACTGCTTGACTGCTTGAGTTCACCTTTGCAACAAATTCGAACGAATGTGTTTAAAATGTGACTCATTCTCGTCCCAAATTTCTGCACTAAATTGCCTTTCGTCCTGTTTCTTGCTCTGATGCAAGACAGCAAAGAGATGTGGAGGCTTTGGTCCTATCCGGGCATCCTCTAATCCAAAAACTGCCTCTCCATCCTACTGCTGCCCAGAGCTTTGCTTCCTTCATACAGTAGTTGGACAACTTCATATAATAGTTGGACAAACTGACATTCCCAGGGGACCAGCCAGCAGAGGTGCGCCTCTGTTCCTTTGAACTTTCCATTAAAATGGAGTGCTTTGGGTAACAATCCATCTAATGTCATTTCTATTATTCAGTTTAAAGAAAATGTTAAATTAAAAATTTTCCAAGGTTCTTAACAAGGTGAGAGATGTTTAAGAATGATATATTCTAACCTTGTACATTACTTGAGTCTGTAGAAGCACTGGAAACACCACAGAAAGGAATAGACTCTAAAGGTATCATGGAAGTATAGCCTTCGAACCCCTGAGACAGCTTTTCATTAGAAAAGAGTAAACTGCCCAGGCTGTTGTTATTTTTTCCAATACTATATTATACGTACAATTTTGGGAATAATAGCAAAAAGGACACTAGTGTATCCACCTCCCAGTTTAAGCAATAGGATGTTACCAGTATCTTTGATGCCATTTACCCTTCCCTTTCTTCCATTTGCCTCCTTCTCTCTCAGAGATAACCGTGCTCCTAAATTGTAATCACTTCTGGGCTTTTCTTCACAGTACAATTCCCTGTCTATTCTGTCACATTAGTCTAGATGTCTACCCCTGCTCTAAAATCACCCTGTCTAAACTATGGAAGCTTTGTAAGTAGATTTTCATTTCTGGCGAGTCAAGAAGGATTCCCCCTCCCGCTGCTCACTTCTCCAACCCATTCTTCTTTTTCAGGGTGTCTTGTCTATTCTTGTTCCTTCGTAAGATTAATTTTAATATTCGTAGAGAATGAGAAGTTGAGTGCCTTAGTGTGGCTCCTCGGTCTGACAAGTGGGTTTGAACTGTGGCTCTCAGATACCATCTATGCTGCCTGAGGCTAGTTACTTAACCTCTCCGAGCTTCAGCTTCAACTGTAACATGCAGATGATAACAGTAAGTAATAATAGCAGATAACAATAGGACTGTTGTGAGGATGGTCATGTGTTAATACAGGTAAGGCGCTTAGAACATTGACAAGAAGACCTCACAACTGACTTTGAATAAATAGCAGAGAGCTTTTGCAGTCAAACTGACCTCAGCTGTAATCCTGGCCATCTCTCACCAATGTTACCTTGGATCTGTTTCTTTATTTTTCCAAACCTCTGTTCCTGCATTTGCAAAATGCGGATGATATTAGGGTTGGAAAAATTAAATGAGAAAAGCAAGAGAAATTGCTTAGCATGTTGTCTGGTATGTAGTGAGTGCTTAACAATTTCATTTAAGCATTTTGATTAGATTTAATTTTAAAAGTGAATTGTGCTTTAGTGCTAAACACTGTCCCTACCCTCACTTCTGAGCATCTATTAAAACACTTGCACACGGGTCACTGGCAGAGAATGCTGGTAGTGAAGAGAAAGAAATGTCCAAAACCACCTTGTGTTCTTGCAGCTTTCCTTCATTTTCATCTTTTTGAGGTTCAGGGATCTCAAGAGGAGAAACTTCATAAATCAAGGCCAAACTCTCCTTCCTAGGCCTTTTCTCTGGTGCCACGGCCTGCTTTGCTGGTTTAGGGCTGACAATGCAAAGCTGATGCTTGTTTTCCAGAATCAGAGGAAAGTTTAACAAAACAAAATTTTATAGCTCCTGCCCAGTAACATATATTACTTTAAAAAAATAAAAATACCTTTCCCTCATCATGCATTATTCTTTTACATGTATAATTTTCCTGACGTATTGAAGTAATATTACACAGTTTGCTATGACTTGGAGGTTTATGGCTCTTCTGTGGCAGATCAGACTAAACATAATTCATTCATAGCTACTTAGTGCTCAGGGAAATAAACCCCTAAACTTAAATAACTATGGTATGACCTCTGTAAAATATTATTTATAGTTTTAAAACTACTATTATATAGATATCAAGATGTGCCAAATGTTATAAACCAAACACAAGTTGGTAAATGGGACATCTAGTATTCCATTTATTTTTGCTTTTCTTTCTGGATGTTTCTTTACAAATGCTATTTTTGTTTAAATGGATTCTAGAAGAACAGTCTGGCAGAGGAAAGCAATGTTCATTTACATTTCATTATAGAATTCTACAGTAAGTAAAAAATTCTCCTCTATAAAGAAGCACCACAAAAATGTAAACATTCCATTAACTCGCTGCAGTTTCATAGGAAAGACATTGGTTACCTTTGGGTATAAAGTAACTGTCCCCACTATCAATGCACTAATGTAGCCCATCTGGTATTTATTTCTGAGAATGAGTTTATGAAGGAAAACCTGATTGCACATTTAAGTTCTCCATGTTGGAACTCTCAGCTTAGCATTATCATGCTGTTAAGAACAAATGTGCATCCTCTGTGCTCTTTACTCTAAGATTTTCAAAAGTGTAGGGTGTCCTCTTCACATCTCATTTGTTTCCTCAATTATTTCCCATTCATTCAACTATATTGTAAGAAATAATATGTTCAGTGGTAGTAATAATCATTCGGCAAATGTTTGAGGACTCACCATATGCTGGTCACTCAACCTGACAGTGGCATAAAGATGGATGAGAAAAAAAAGTTTCTCAGCCTCCAAAGAACTAACAGTCTGGATGTGGGAAGAGGTAAACAATAAGCAATTTGTAGGCAGCCTAGTAACTGCTCTGAGAGAGGAATGGGATGAGCACAAAGGAAAGCTCAGGCTAAGGACAGGAAGTGGAGGAGGCGAGGAGGACTTCACAGAGGTCAGAGGACACAACCACTCAGAATGGTCTTGAGGATGGATGAGGAGATTTGGGTGGCTAGGTGGGTGAGCAAGATAGTGTGGGCAAAGACGTGAGGGGATATTGGGTTTGGATCTCTTCAAATCATTCAACGTGGCTGGAATTTGGAGGGGATTTGGAGGAAAAGGCAATGAAGATTTAGAACGAGGCCAACCATGAAGGCCTTGTAGACCCTGCTAAGAAATTTAGACTTCTTCCTGTAGACTGTACATGGACATGAGAGATTTCAAGTAGAGTATAACACACTGAGATCTGTTTTGGTAGCTTATTCTGGCTGAGATGAGGAGAATGAACTGGAGCTCACTTAGGAGGCTCCTCTAACTTCTAGATGAGAAATAACAAAGCCCCAGGCCAGGGCAGTGACAAAGAGAACTGATGGAAAGTGCATTTAGGGTTTAGAATTATATCCAATTTTGATGTGGAAAGAAACAGGGGGAGGAGTCAATAAGGCAGTTCGGGTTTGGGGCCTAGTTGATTGAGAGGGATAGAGGAGTCACAGCATCTGGGACTATTCCTGGAAGAATGGATTTGGAGAAGTCAGTGAGTTTTGTGCTGACCACTTGGAGCTTACGCTACCTGTAGGATGTTTAGGTGTGCCACAGAGGTATTTGGAGATGTGAGTTTGGAGAGAAGTTAGGATGGAGGTAGAGATTATGCCATTTATATACGCAATGTTCAATCATGTTTTTACAGATTCAAGGAAGTAAATATATGAGCTAATTTTCCCCTCAAAGCAATATTGGAGAAATATCATAATTCAGTTATTTGTAAATTATGCTGGTATAACAGATAACTTCTAACCCCTAAAGCCTGGCAGGAAAAGAGTAAAAAGTATCTTATATTCTATCACTTCCTATGAATAGGAACTGTTGTCTCTCTCATTTTGGATTTTTTAACAAAACTGAGAAATGTCTTATAATGTGTTATTAAAATCATAACAAGAATTAATCAAGTCTTCTGTTGAAAATATTCAAGTGGTCCACTTAAATGAATAGCACTGCCACACCCATAACTTATGCTTTCGTTTTAGAACACTACTTACTTTTAGAGAGTTCTGACCCAAACTGAGAAAAATATATTTCTACTTAGTCTTGATAACTTTCTAAAAGCTCAAGCATTTTGATGGATAAGATAAATGAGACCACATAGTGTTAGCACATTGGACTTTCAGAACAAAGACCTTTTAGAAGAACAAAGTATCATTATTAATGACATATCATTTACAGTTTTCATCAGTAATGTAAGGTTTCAGCCACTTTAATGGGAAGTTTAATGCTCAATGTGAAGGGCAAGGCTATTAGTGAAGGTTCTTGACAGTAATACTTTTTGCTTCTAAGGAAAAAGATAAATCACACTCAAATTGGTCAAAAAGACAAGCTGAGGGGTTCAGAAAGAGGTGAGCCACCATCCGCTTTCTGCATTTCTCAAAGGCCTCGTCATCAGTGAGTTTGCTGGTGAGCTCTGGCCTCTGCGATGGGCTCCCTTCACTGCCCAGCCCCTGCCTTCTGGATACCTTGCTGGCCAGAAAAATGCCTCGTACTTTAAACTTCATCTTTCCTTTTCCCACTTAGGAGGATCCTCCAACTTCCAGATGAGAAATAACAAAGCCCCAGGCCAGGGTTTTTTTATTTCTATCTTTCCACCCCCTCAAATGGTCTGTGTTGGGTTCCATAGCCTCAGAATTTTTCTGCATCCCATGGTGACCTGCTCAGCCATATACAGAAATAAAGAAATGCTGTTGTGGGAGAGGAACAAACTTCCCCTACTGTCAAGATTCTTTTGGCTAGTCTAATAATCAAATAGATATGAGGCAGATTAGTAAGAGAAAATAATCAAATTTAACACATACATATGTATGGGAACCCTACATACACGAGAGTCAGAGACCCCACATGCATGAGGTTCAGAGACAGAAAGGGAAAATGAGTCTATAAAACATCCTGAGCTAGGATTAAGGTAAGGTACCTTGGGGGCTTCAAAGGGTCATTGCAGGATGATAAGAAGAACAGATGCTTAGTAAATATAATTTTGTCCTACCCTGAACATAGGTCAAAAGAGGTTATCTCTGATAATCTCTTATGGGCAAAGACCCTAATTCGAGTTCTTCTAGGTAGTTAAGGGAGGGGCAGAAGTTTCTCTTGAGCCCAAGGTTAAAGTTGCCTTTAGCTTAAAACAATCTGCATACCACAAAGGCAATCTTGGGGTGACTCATTCTAAACCCCCAATACTGTCTTGCTGTGGTGACCTAATTTACACAAGTACGCCTAATGGTGGCAAACACCAGGTGGCAAAACAGTGGGAAAGTATATTTCTCTGAATACCCATTGTTAGTCTTATCAGTGCAATTATGGGGGATGGCTACATATAGAATCATTGAGTGGTTTTTTATTTTTTGCAAATTCTTTACACAAAGTGCTGCTCTCACGTAAGATCTCTTTAGGATCTTAATGTCAGATTCACTAAGGCCTTCTTAATGACATTTAAAAAACTACTCTGTTCTTGTTGGAGGGAAATTAAAAGAAATTCTCCTGGGGAAAAAAATTTAAGTTAAAAAAATTTTTTTAATTTGTCATGTAAACTCAGTCATCTATGTTTTAAGTATAGAAAAAAAAATCTAGGATGCCAAGAAATGCCCAATAACAATAAAGGAAGAGGAAATTTACTGTTATAGTAACTGATAACTTATATCCAAGAGCATATAAGGAATTTGTTACATTGCAGCTCTACCACTAACTCTCTTGGAAAAATTACTCGATTGTTTAGATTACCAAGGACAGAAAGAGAGCAACGGACTTAAAGTGAGGCAGAAAGGACTGTGGTTGCATATTGTGAAGTGATATTTGTTACTAGATGAAATCCCAGACTATATTCTGTCTCTGATTTTTAACACTTGCATAATCAGTAAGTTGTTTAGTCAATTTGTTTCTGGAGATACCTGGAAAGCCTTACTTGCTATATTGTTTGGGGAGTTCCCACCAGCTATATTAATTTCTCTTTGTGGTTTATTCGATCAAGGTAGATCAAAGCACATTGCCTGTCCAATTGTTGAGGTTGGCCTTTTTCTCTCTCATCCCAGAAGACACAACTTAAACTGGGAAGCATTTACTGGACAACAGGAGAATTCAAGCCCAGCTAAAATGCTGAGATATCAAACAAAATGCTTCAGCACAGGGATCATCACATGAAAATGTTTCACATTTTTTGTTTTTATAGTTTCTGAAGCTTTGTAGTCCAAAACACCCAGCACATAATTGCAATTTAGTATTGGAGTAAAATGCAGAAATGGAGACGACTGCTACAATCATATTCCTTAATAATTTTAATACTTTTTAAAAATTGATTATATTTTACCATATTCAAACAATAGCTGAAGATCGTCTAATTCATACATGTTGGTAAATTCAAATTGTTTTAGGAAGTTAGCGCTGAGTTCACTTTGAGCCTTATTCTAAAAGTTGATTTCTTGCTGCAATATAAATTCCCTAATAACAAGTGAGCAAAGAGGTTGGTAATGTTTATACCTTTAAGATCATAGTTCAAAAGAATTAAGCTAACACGATACTGAAGCTAAAACAAACATAACCTTTATTCTCTTTCAAAAACCCAGAGAATAGGGCATGAAATCTAACTCATTGATTTAATCAGAATACCTTAAATCTTGTAGTCTCACTTCAAATTTTATAGCACTAGACCAAACATTGTACAAATGATAGCAAAATACATGGTTGCTCTCAACTATATAGTAAAAAAAAAATGTAGTAAATTCTCTTATAGCAACATAAAGGCTAGGCTAGTGAGTTGCCTAATAAAACATTCATAATAAATAAAAATTACTCTATATACATATAATGATCCTTTTCATAGCCTAAAATCATAATATACAATCCGACAATAAAATCGTGTCACCTCCAGGAGTTGGGAAACTAACACACTGGAATGCGTAAATATTTTTTAGTTTTTGTAAATAGTGGAACAGAATCTCTTGAATCAAAGCGTTCTAGAAAATCTGATCAGATGTCATGAACATGTATGCTGTCCATTGATTATTAATTTTCAAAGAGCTAGAGTAAAATAAATGTAACTTATTCAATACAATTCTTTGACTACTAAAAAAATTCTTCAACGTCTTGCACTGCCTTAGAGTCCTGAGCAAAACCAGTAGTAGCTGGAAAGCAGCTGTAATAGAGCAGGTACCATAGAATTCTGACAGAATAAATACCTTATATCTGTTTGGGTAAGATGATATCACTAAGGGTTTTTTTTTTTTTTCCTTAAAGTTCCTTAGCGACTTTTTTTTTTTTAGATTCTATTGCTTCTTAGAATAACTGTATATATTAGAATGATTTTAGAGTAGTCAGTTTAACATCTCAAATGTTCAAATGATCCTTAAGATTCTAGTTTACGTATAAGACTATATTCTTCAGCATTCATTTAAACATAATCACTAAAAACAAACATGCTCATTTGAGAACATAGGTTAAAAAGTTTTGTCTTAGACCTAAGGGAAAAGGTATGAATGAAGCTTTTTCTAAGCATAAAAAATAATTTAGATGACAAAGAGAATTGGGTCAGGAGCCAGGAGACACAGATATGACTTAGAGAAATCACTTTCCCTCTAAGATCCCTTTCAGCTACCTAATTCTAAAGTTAAAACATTTCTTCCATGTTCAAGGCTGAGTGCTAGACCAAACCAGCAACTCTGATTGTCGCTGACCCTGGGAACAAATGACTACTTGAAAAACTGGACTAACCTTATTGTTTCATGCCCAGCCTCAGACACATGAGGAAAAAGGAAAACACCCAGTAAGTTACTTGTTCCCTGGTTCAGGACATTGACTCCTAAATTTGAGGGAATATAGGAAGAACCTCTAGATGAGATGACTAAAATGCATTTTCAAGGGTCTCGCCCCAGCCTTACTGTGTTAGAATCTCTGGATTCTAACCTATCTACACATTAAACAAGCACTTTCTTTCCCACCTTTCCACGCCTCTGCAGGTTATTTGTGGGCTTCACTCTCTACCCTCCATTTTCCCCGCCACCAGAGAAAATCATTATCCTGTAGAAGTAAAAGCTCTAGAGTGAGTCCAGAGCCAATCATTAGCTGCCTGATCTTGAATGAGTTATTTAACATCTCTAGGTCTCAGTCTCTTCACCAGAGAGGCGTTAAATAGGAATCTCTATAGCCCCTTCCTACGGACTTTAAGAACCTAACATGTCAACTAGGTAAATCGTGAAGAAGACTGGAGAATTTGCTAGGTTGTCTCACTCTGCACTCCAAGCACCCCAGCAAGAGTCTGGTAGCCCCCAACGTGGTATATATAATTCCTATCTCTGGACCCTTATCCACAACAGACGGGAAAGGCGAGGTTGGAACTGAGTGAGGGGCGAGGAGGAGAACCAAAGAAGCAAGAGAGTTTTGGCAAGGAGGAAGGACGCTTTGAAGCAGGAATCACTCCTCATCCTCGTCCTCGTCGTTCTGGTCCTGGTAGCGAATGTAGACGACCAGCATGACAAAGCCCGTGAGGATGCAGAGGGAGCCGACCACCAAGTAGGCGATACCCAAGAAGGGGTTCTTGCCGCCCATCCACGAGATGCTGCTGAAGATGATGCGCTTGTGGCCGCCGAAGGCGCGCACTGGGTAGTTGTAGGTGATGTTGACCCTGTAGGCGCCACGCGGCAGCCCCGCAGAGTAGTTGCCCTGGCGGATGCGCGCGTACAGCTTGCGGAACGTGGGCAGCGCTGCCGTGCGCATCCACACCACGAAGTCCTGGTTGATGAAGCCCGTGTTGTTGGGGTCGGGGCTGAGCTCGTAGACCGGCCGGGGCCAGTTGGGCGGGCGCGCGGTGCCGTAGAAGGCTAGTGCCAGACTGCCGTTCACCAGTGGCGGGTTGTGGAACTTGACGTGGTAGTCGGTCCACCAGGCGATGCCAGTGCGGTCGAGCGGCACCTCGACGTAGGACCCGTCGGCCCGGCGCTGGTGCCACAGGGAGAAGGTGTCGTTGAAGAGGCTGTTGGCGATGGCGCCGCAGGGCGCGATGGGCAGACCGGTCGCGCTGAGCTGGTAGGGGGCGCACTCGTTGGCCGGGTGGCGCAGCGCGCTAGGTAGCCCACTGAGCTGCTCGTCGTCGCGGGACACGCTGTAGCGCCGGTCGTTCTGGTAAAAGTTGGTGAGCTCGTAGTAGAGGTACACGGGGCCCTGGAAGAGCTCAGGCAGCGAGAAGTACCAGGCGCACGAGCAGCTGGGCGGCGGCGCGTGGTCCTGGTCGGCAGCGGCGCACAGCGAGCAGTTGCCGGTGCCGGGGTTGCCGGTGTAGTCGTACTCGAGCTCCTTGATGCCGTTGGAGGAGTAGTAGAGGCCCAGGCCCAGGCCGATGAAGGCCAGGCCCGCGCAGAAGAAGAGGGGCAGCGTGATGCTGGCCGACAGCAGCGGCTGCCAAGCCGGGAGGCGCTGCTGCGTGAACGCAGTGTTGTCGGGCTGGTGGGCGCCCCGGGCCGTGGCGCTCCAGGTCATGGCGGCCGGGACAGACTCACGGACGGGTGGAGGGTGCTCAGATGGGTCCAGCCGAGAGTGCCTCCCACTCCGCGCTGGGCGAGCCCGGGAACTACTCCCGAGCCTGGTTTCCGCGGGCTCAGGTGAGTTTTGGGCCTGGCCCCGCCTCCGTCCCCAGTACAGGTGAGTATGAATCCCAGGTTCTTCGTGCTGCGAACAGACCCCACAGTTCCGCCTCAGCCCAGGTGATCCGGGCTGACTCCGCCCTTGTTGTTTATCGGGAGCCGCGCCCCGCCTCCGGAGGTGAGCTGGGCTCGTGTTCCTTTCCTCCTTCACCTGGAGCACCCAAGGCTCTCGTTTCCTCTCGGTCCGGGTGGGTCTGGACGCCAGCTCCTCCTCTTCGAGGTGAATGGCGGCCCTAGGCTGCCTCTGAGTGGCTCATACCTTGCTTAGGTACCACCTTCCCTCCCTTCTCCCAAGTGGCTGGAGTGGCTGACCAGCCTTCTTTCCCGAAATCGTAGAAACTGCAACCTGCAGCAAAGTTCCACTGAAGGATTGCACCGTGGGTCCCGGAAACTTGAAGATTTCAGGTTATTAATACTATTTTATCTGGGGGGGAAAAAAGTGACTCTAGATCCTCTTCCCTTTGTAGGTTAACTTATGGACTCCCTTTCAGTCAACTCTCAGCCACAAATTGTAATGCCCAGGAGATTTACACTATGGTAAATCTGTTTCTAATTCAATGCCTGCATTCAAATTCTAGCATGTTTTTTTTTAAAAGGTAAAATGATTTTCCGGCCAGGTGCCCCGATCTGATTGTATAACTAAGAAAAGTGGAAAGTTCTCTAAAAATAAAGTGACTTTGAAAAGAGAATTGAAGACTGCAAGAAGTTCAGAGCCTTTAAATGTCTCTCTAGCTGATGGGGAAACCAAACCACACAAGCAGAAAAATGCACTGGACTATATGTGATTTCTTTTTCTTTTTCTTTGCCTGATTATTTGCAGAAAGGCTTGATCCTGGGTCCCAAAAGATCTAGCTGCTGCCCACAGTAAGGACATTGGAAATGTTTGGCCTAAGGAGATGAACTACAGGGATTTATAGAACTTATTGAAAATTGAACCCAAATTAGGGCTGAACATTGCTTGGGATTCTGGCTTATATATTTAGGTTGGTGCAGTATACACAAGGGGGTGTCGGGCCACCTGAATTTATTGCTAAATCCTCCCTAGATATTGAAGTGTTCTTGCCTCTCCTGCAGCTCATAAAATGCAAATAACATACGTATTTCTATATTACACTTCTGCGCCCAGAATAATATATTGCATTCAGGAGTCATTCAAAACCCCTCGAAATTTAGAAGGTTAAAATACTTGCTAAATTAAACAGCAGGACTTTTTTCTAAGTATCTCCAAGTGATCAGCCCTATGCTAAACTGCTAAGCAATGTAGAAGATAGAATAGGAGGCTAAAAAGTACCCTTGTCCTCAAGACATTTGCAGTCTGTTAGGGGGTATATTACTTAGGAGTAAGAAAGAATCAAAATAGCCAATAGACAGCATAATCAAGTACCAAATTGTACTTTACAGAAAGATACTGAAATTAAAAAGTAATATTTCAATAATGAAAAATTGTTCCATCTCTGAATGGAATGTAATTTGAAAGCTTTAACTGTTAAAGACTACTGAGAGAGGCCCAGATGACTTGAACTCTACTTCCCTCACTTCTAATCATACCCCAAGAGAGGAAATGCCACCAAGTTCTTATGATTCAGTCTCCACTACCCCTTATTTCAATAAGATAAAAGAATAAACAGTTCTCTGCGTTGTTATGGTTGAGTTCCACCCACTCCAAGTCATTGAGTCATTAGTTGGCTTGACATAGAGTCCACGGAACTAGTCTCTAAGAAGCTTTCAGTTCTCAAAACTTAATCTAGTGGGTCTTACTTAAGTCTACCAACTGCCACACCACCACTCCCCTAAAAGTGCAAGTTCTCTTGAGCTGAGAGCCTTTCCAGCTCTCCCTTCCCTGGCTGACCTGAAGTTTATTCATTCTGGCAACTAAGGTAACACCAGAGTGTCCCAAAAGCTGAATATTTCAAGACAGAATTGTCAACAGGGTGAAACACAGCTGAAGGTTCAAGTAAGATAAGAAATGAAAAGGAACATTGGATTTGACTTCTATGGGAACAATTTTGGTGGAGGGTTGGGAGGAGTCAGGCTATATCAAGTGAAGGAGAGAGGAAGTGGAGACAGCCAAGGTAAGACACCTCTTTTTAGAAATGTGGGGTAGGGGGAGGAGAAAAGCAAGTGGAAATCATTTAGAGGAGTATATATCCTAAAGGAAAAGCTTCCTTATAGATGGCAGACACGTGTTTATTCTGAGGGAAGAAAATAGTTCAGGCAAGGATGAAGACATGGGTGACAGGTTCATGGATGGTACAGAGGCAGGAGCAGGCAGGAGACACTGGGTCTAGAGAAGGAGATGGAGCACATCACCTCTGACATAGCAGGTAAGGGAATAAGAATGCAGAAGGCAACTGGGTTTTAGGCTTTGCTCAAAGAGAGAAAGTTTTCATTCAAGAATTTCTGTGCAGCAAAAGGCATTGGGGGAGGAGATAGAAGGGAAGACTTAAAGGAGGGGGAGAGAGAATTGGCCAAGGACACAAGAAAGGATGTTGGGTGGCTTTGTCTAGGAGATTCCTGCAACCCCAGCTGTGAGATAGCAAATGATTGACTGTGTCCAACAGATGGGGGTTTTCAGGGCAGGCGAATAGGAAAGATAAAGGTTCAAGATAGTGTGGTTCCTGTGGAGGGGGTAGCTAAAATGGTAGGCCTTAGTATTTGAGCTGAATGGCATAGAAAATGAAACCAAGCTGGTGGATCAAAAGAAAACATAGGGACCAGTAAGTAGACTGGCAATCTTAATGATGTTAAGGAACAGGTGGCATGAAAGCTGGAAGGGAAAAGGCGCTGGTACGAGATGAGATACTAAAAATTTTGGAGGTGGAGCAGTGCCGAGATCCACGTATATGTCATATTTCTTCTCTCAGCTCATAAGTTCTGAAGGTCAGGAACTGAGATACATTGTTGTATCCCTCTGAGATTATTATGGAACGAGGGTTCTGACCTCATGTCTTTCATTTAATTGTGTATGTTATCATGATACATTAAATGTCACTTGGATCATTTAAATTCTTCTTAGTACCAATAAAGAAATGAGTTCATTCTAAACAATTATTCTATCTCTTTATTATCAAGAGAACTCAAAGTGAAAGAAAAGGGCAATCCCAATATTCCTAAAATGACTTAATTTTTACATTTTATTTTTTGGATGTTATCAATATAAGTATTTAATTTTTAATTGGTTGTAATTATAATAAAATATAATTGTCATTCTCATTGTTAAATTACCTCCTTTTGGAATGAGTTGAAGAATAAAATAATTATTTTTCATGTTTCTTTGTGGTTTCATAATTTTTTAATGGTTCCAAAATTCACAGGTCTACTATACTTAACTACTCTCTTATTGTTGGGCATGTAGATTATTTACAGTTTTTTGATATTCTAAAGAATATAGTGGTGGACATCTTTTTGCATGTAACCTTTTATATTACAGTTGACCTTTGAACAACACAGGGGTTAGGGGTGCTGACTCCTGCATAGTCAAAATCTGCGTGTAAGTTTGATTCTCCCAAAACTGAACTAGTAAAAGTCTACTGTTGACCAAAAGCTTTATTGATAACACCAACAGTTGATTAAAACATATTTTGTATGTTATACATATTATATACTGTATTCTTACAATAAAGTAAGCTAGAAAAAAGTTATTAAAATCATAAGGAAGGGAAAATATATTTACAGTACTATATTGATATCGTAATTATATATCATCTACACAATGAGTCGACTGTCAGTAACCTACATCGATATTGTCTTATATGGTACAAATCACTGTAAATATTATATGTATTACTACTTTTAAACATCAAAAATGAAAAGATAATGTGAGAAAGAAATTCATATTTTTTTACAGGAATAACGATTCATGCATTGAAAACGAAGAAGCAGCAACATGATTACTTTGGGTTAGCCTAGTGTAACTGACGTGATTGCTTCATGGTAATAAGGAAATCTCCAAGAATTTTCCAATATCTTGAAAAAAACCCACATATAAGGGGATCCATGCAGTTTAAATCAGTCTTGTTCAAGGGTCAACTGTATTTCCTTAGGATAAATTTCTAAAAGTAGGAAAGGGGCTTAAAAGTCAAACTGTTTATAGATACATTCTGCTAGAGTCTTCGACACTGCCACAACAGTGCATATTTGTTACATTCATCAAAACTTTGCCAACAAATTCAGTTATTAAACACAAAATATATTTAGTCTGCGCTAACAAACAATTGTATACCAGGAGAAGCAGTATAGGATGGGGAAAGAATGCTGCCTGACAGTAAGGAAGTCCCAAGTGCTGCTCTAGAGTTCCTCAGGATAGAATTGTGACCTCGATCAAATGGCTTAACTTATTGGGTCTCCTGATTGCTTATCTGTATGAGTAGTTTGCCAAAATGATAGTGAATATCTCTTTCAATACAAAGATTTCTATACCTGGTCATCTCAAGAGGTCTTCCTTACTCTGACCCATTGACTAAATAGCATTCATTGAGCGTATACTGTGGGCCACCCTGTAAGCACTTTACATTATCTCCTCTAATTCACACCACAAACCTGGGTGGTAGGTAATCTTATCGTACCCATTAAACTGATGCGGAACTAAGATTTAGGCTGAGGAAATGGAGGCTGGCCAAGTGCTCATGGAGGTCAGGGGAGTCTAAGTTCAGCTTAACTCCAGCATTCTGCATTTTCAGTTACTGCACTGTAATGCCTGGGCATACTTCCTTTTAAAAGAACCTGAAAGACTTGAACCGGTTTTCAGTGTTGCAGGTCTTCTCTTACACCCCAAAGATAAGAGAATTTTGTTCTATTTATGCAGAGTCCCAGAACATCTGAGTTGCCTTATTTTTGCGTAACAAAACCTTTTATTTTTGAAGCCAACTTTTGTTTAGCATGCCTATTTCTCTTGCTGAAGTAAAAATAACTTTACTTGTCTGGCTGTACACAGTTTTTGCATGTATTTCATTTAATTCATGACTATTTATCTTACTGTAATAGAGCCAGGGTTTTTAATTGGCGTTCTCTTATATAAGTTTATACTGCTCAGGATTGGTGCCTATTACTCTGCCCCTGGGGCAGCTTTTATTTAAAAGGAATCACATTAAATTGCTTCATAAAATTACAGCATGTGTTGAGAAAAGTTTTAAAAAATTCACTGTGCCTGGACTTCATTTTTCATTAAGAACTGTATTCAGCAGACTTCCTGTTTCAAAAATTATGGGGTAGTACCCCCTAGTGGAATATACAGAGAAACTTCAGTGAACATTCTGGAGGCACAAAAGACAGCTCCTTGCTGCAGTGTGTTGGCTCTTTGTCACTAACTTACTGAAAGATAGTGGGGCTTAGTTGGGTGAGTTGAGCTGCAGGGGGCAGTATAAAATGAAAAATGGAACTGAGCTGACACTAGAAGTGGCACTGACATTGATTATGAGATGGCCAGGTTAGGACATAGTGGATAAACCAGCAAGGATGGGGTTGGGCTTGAACTGTGTGGATGGAGTTTGGTGGTAGGGTTGTGCTTTGTGGGTTGACGGTGGAGAGACCCAAAAGAGGAGGACAAGTTTAGTGACAGGGTTGACAGAGGGGAAGGAAGAACTCTGTAACTGGAAATAGAAAGGAAGTGACGATGGAATTGTGTCTAGTGTGAATGCC
>NW_006438074.1:936527-957005 GCF_000325575.1 Pteropus alecto
AGGGGGTGTATACCCAGGGTGAAGACTGGAGGAGGGAGGGGACACCAATGCTTAGCAGTGTCAGTGGGACAAGCACATCTCTTGAGGTTCTTCCCTTTTCATTCCAAAACTCAGTGGTGTGGGGGTGGCCTCACTGAAGCCTGTAATATACATACTGGCTTTCCCTTTCACACAGTCACAATATCTATTGGAAACTTTAGGAATTCTTCACATATCTATCAGGAGTAAATAAACATTTAAACGTTTTCAGAAAGTTATCAGATTTTGAAGTTGAATGAAATAGATGTCTGTTTCTAGACGAGGGCAAAGCCATATGTCCTCACATCTGTTAAGTGGGGAGGGAGGGCTGACATCTTAGGAAAACTGAAGTGCCTAACAAAGACGTGCGTAGATGCTCTTCCCTGTTTGATAGCGTCAGTAAATTGAATAAACATACTTCCAATTCCATTTTCTAGGTCGCTGATTCAAATATTTAAATATTTGGCCTGGCACCCTGGGGACCTCTACTTGTCATGTGTGCTGATCAATATTGAGTTGTTAATATTCAGTCTAGAGATTGTATATCTATGGTGGGTTGCAGGGGGCCCTGACCTTTCTCTCTGAATAATAAATCTGAATTTGCGATGGTTGTGTTAAAAATTTTAGTTTTGTGTAGGAAGAATACTGTGAGGATGGCTGTGTTGTATCAACTTTGAAGCTTATAAAGACCAAGACCCTAGATAATACCTTATCCAGTGGTTCCCAAACTGGCCAAGTAGCAAAATCACTGGGGGTGGGGACAGTGTTTAAAAATAAATTCCCTGAAGCCTGCCTCTTGCCACTAGATCACCATCTTTAGGGGCTGGCACCCAGGAAGCTTACTCAGAGCAATCTGATGGTCACCCAGTTTGGGTAGCCACTAATCTCCAGAGTCATAATCCGCCTGGGGATTCTCTCTGATCTTACTCAGGGATCTCTGCAGTGAAAGGAACAGAGACTTAAGTCAGCTTAAGTGACTGTCGTTCAGAGATGAGGAATGTCACAGAAGGAAGGAACTGAAGGCAGTAAATCTGGCTCTCACAGAACTAGAAAATTATCAGGCAGCTCTCCTCTCTGCATTGTTTCTTGTTGCTGCTTTTCTCTGCACTTCAGCAGGCCACCTTCTTCAGCAAGACTTTTGGTTTGTTTCTCCAAATATTGGCCTTGCCTGGCTTTGGTTTGCCACAGCTCGGACTTGGGCACCAGTGCTGGATCACCTTACAGCTCCTGTTCTTTAGTTCAAGAGAAACTCCAACTTGTGTCAGAGGTCCAGCCCTGGTCCAAACTCTTCTAAGAGGGATGAGAGGGGTGGGGGAAAGGTCCCATGACACCTACATGGCTGCCTGCATCTACCTCTTCAGTAAAAGGTGAAGGGAGTCTTTCAAAGGAGGGAGTGCAGTTTGGCTCAACACTCAAAGGGTGTCCACTACACCTTTGTAACTTTCCAGCCAATGGGGCATCTAGGCTCTGCTTGAATACATCTTGTGATAAGGAACTCACCAATTTGTGAGATCCATTTCTTGTCCAGTCCTAAGATTTGACAGTTTTTTCAGTAATGACCATCATGTATTCTAGGTTCATTCTCTGGAGTAATACAGAATAAATTCCCTTCTTGCCCTTTAAGAACTCCAAAGATGGCTCTCATGTTCAACTCAAGATTTTGATTTCCAGACCATGCTTCATTTCCTGATCTGGTCCTCTTTGGATCTAGACCCTCATCATTTCTGGCTCCTTCCTTTGTATAGCTTGAGTTAGTAGATGTTCTTAAGAATTTGCTTGCTCATATACAATAATGTTTTTTAAAGGATTGAGGTGACTTTACAATATGGAATAGAACAACATACAAAAAATACTTCAAAGTGAAAAAATGAGGCAAAGGGAATACATTTTGTAAAATAAGGTGGAGCTGAATCAGAAGTTGATTCACGAAGCACCTGCTACAAAATCCTGTGGTTTGCATGGAGTGGTCAGCAGGCTGGCTTCTTAAGCTTCCTAGTGAGCAGCCTAAGAGGGAAGGATGGATCACTACATCCACAGGAGAAAACAAAACATTAGCTCAGAAGAATTTAAATGATTCCTGGTACAAAGAATAGGAAACAATTTCTCCTTGGGATTCTTCCAGAGAAGATGTTGTTAAACTAGGTAAACAATATCATTAACGATATCCTTGCAGGAATATTGCAGTCATTTCCTGGGACTGTTTCTTACAGTGTTAGCCAGAGTGAGACATAATGGTGCTTGGTCAAAGCACAATTCAGTGAAGCCATTCTAGGGAGGCCCTGTGATCTATCTAGTCGGTGTGCCACTCTTTGGTTCTTTGCCCCGCGGTCTGTGGATAGGAGTTAGAGGATCTAGCAATGGCTTTCAAGCTGTGCTCTGGGGGTCCCATCAGTGGTGGGACTTCAAGCTCCCCCTCCCTTCCCGGCATCTCTGTCTCTGACCCTGGGCTTCTAAGACATGGTTTGAACAAGGACTCTATGGTTAAGAAAGAATTTTGAAAACTACTGATCTAAGAGAATGGTGCACTGCTATCCTTCAGGTAATCTTTCACAATTATTGTTCATTTCCCAAAGTTTTCAATAGTTAAGGAGCAGCAATGAGTTCTAAGTTGAAATATCGTCCTAAGTTCCTAGAGCACAGAGTTTCTGTGTTGTCAGTTAAACTCTCAGAGCCATATGTTTTAATAATCAAGCAAGCTAGGGAGGCATTGACAACTTCTTATTAAATCTGAAGTACCTAACAAGGACATACGGTAGACAGAAGGCCACTGCACCTACACTTGGAGGGGGGTAAGAAAGGACTGTCTGTCAGTGCTCAGATTCTCCTTAAGAAATAATTTGGTGTTTGCTCTAACAAAATGATACACAAAGTGCAGCCTCAATGATTTTAGCTCGAAAACATTTTAATTTTTTATAACCAAACCCCTATTTTATCCATAAACAAATCTCAGTAAATCACTCATAGAACATCTAGCTTTTTTTATGAGAAGAGTATATATACGTTTAAAAATCTAATATGTATATAAAACTAGGAAGTTGATGGTTTTGAATTTAGAGCAACTGACTTTTCTTTGTGATACTAATAAATAGGATCAGCTGTCTATTAATATCTTTCTGGTTCTTGATACTAAAACTATGGCATTGATGTACCAAAGAAAGGCCATTGCTCTAATCCTTGTAACTGGAGTAAACATTGTATCTGATCCACTGATGGACTGTTATTCTTGACCTTGAAACACAGTGGTATTAAGTGCAGGGTGGGACTGGACCTGGGGAATTAATACTAAGCTTGTGCATCTCAGCCTATAACTGATTTCAGTCCTCAGAGTCAAAGATTATGGAAAGATTGATAAAAGTGGCAAACACTCGTAGGCTTTTCTTATCAAATTGTTCCACAAAGTCAACAAAGAGTTTAATAATAATAAATAGTGTAATACCTGTGCCTATAACTGACTTGGTGAGGAACATTGGCCCTTGAGTCCCAGAACTTACAATTTATCAAGCAGGAAAATGACACACACTTTAGATACACCACCTAGTAAATTAGGAGAAGAATAAATGATTGTCCTTAGGAAAAATGTGATAGACTAAACTCTGGTCCAAACAATAAGGAGAAGTTTTTCATTAAAATACCACCAACGAGGGCTCTTCCCTATCTATCACAAACCCACATGATAACTCAACCTTTTTTCAAAGAGCTGTAGGAATAGTGTTTATGTATGAGAACCCCTTGTAGATGATTGGAAAGGGAATATGAGAAGCTGCAAAGTTAATCAAATATAAACTAATCTTTATTAACCTCCCAAGTTGGCAAAAGAAATCTGTAGGGGCAAAACCCTAAAGTGCCTGATTGACCACAGCTGCGTGGACTGATAGACTTCAACCTCCATAGAGGGCCTGACAGCGGAGGCTGAAAGCTGAAGCATCTGGCTACCCTTAGGCCTTTTTACCTCATCCCGGATGACTGTGGCATGAGCAGCACCACAGAGCCCTAAAGCATGGCAGGCTGGGGAGCAAGGATGACAACAACAGAGATCGGGCTTATGAAGGACTGATGCCAGGTCTTTCATCCAGAAGCAGTGCAAGACCCCCTCCCTGCAATGTGCCCTCCTGTAGGTTCGCATAGCCTACCTCTGGCTCTCCTTACATCCGATGGACATAACATCTCATTCCCAACATTAAAATGGCAGAGTTCTCCCAGCCCAGCTCGTGCTCTTCAAGGAGACCAAACCACTTCTTTCTCAAAACATCTGAAGATTTCTTTTTTCGATTTTGGCGAATAAGTTAGATAAGATTGGAGCTCTCTACTAGGTGCGATCCGTGGGCGAAAACTCCAAGAATTTTACTTAGCTCAACTTCAAATATGTGTTAAATGTTAACAGAGAGTCTTGCTAGGTCCAGTCTCTGACTAGTGTGCAAACTTAGAGCAGTCAGTTTCCACTTGCAAGCCGTGGGAAGTTAGCCTCCCAGGCAGCACCTAGGATCTGAACCTCAGGACTTTCCCCAGGAGAATCATATCGGGGAAACTACTGCAGAACCCGCCTGTTAACAGAGTGGATGGCCCAGCTCTCCTGAAGTAGCGACACGTTTATACTGAGCTTTGCATTCTACACGTTCCTAGGTGACCATTTACGATTCTCATTGCTTATGTAGCACCACTACCTGCTGTACTTTCTTTGTTTGTTGATACCTGACTGGGGTGGACAGGTCAGTCAGTTTGCCTGCCCTACCTTTGCCCCCTTCTCAGAGTCAGTATGCCCCCCACTCCCAGAAATATGGGATTTTGACAAAGAGACACTACAGACCGTTTTTTTAAATCAAGTATATCAATTTAGAATCATAATCCCCATTTATTAAAGCTTATGTTCTGACTCTTTAAATCTAGTGTATTAGCCACCTGTCCCAGCTTTGTGTCATCCAAATATTTGATCAACATACTTCTTCATCCAAGTAACTAATAAAAATGTTGACTAGATTTGACTAAATGTTGACTTGTTGACTAGATGGTAGATTTATTTCATGGAATGTAAGATGAGCATTCAATATGTTGTTGCAAATCTTTTTACTGTCATGGGAAGATGTCCATAGTACTTTGAAAAGTGAAAAATAAGCATGCTCGTTAAAATATGTGTGAGTATATATAAACACAGAAAAAGGCCTGGAAAGAGAGCACCAAAAAAGTTAGTGTTTATATCTGACTGGCCAGGCTACCAGTAATTTTTCATTTTTTAAAATTATTTATTATTATTTATGCCTAGGTGGTCTTCCTAGGTGGTCTTCCTAGGTGGACTTCCATCCAAGTACTAACCAGGCCCGACCCTGCTTAGCTTCTGAGATCAGACATCGGGCTTGTTCAGGATGGCATGGCCGTAGACCAGGGACTATGGCTCCACTGGGGGCATGAACCCAGGACCTTCTGTGTGTAAAGTAGATGTACTAACTGCTACACTATGGAACTATGTCCTCATTTTCTTTTTAATGCTTATATGTATCTTCTGAAAAATAATTTAAAGAGCATGAATAGCTTTTATAAATAGAGAAGACAACAGAGAATTTAATATTTTTAAAAAATTCAAAAGAAATAAGGAGAAAGATGAAAGAGCCCTATGGCTTATCTTCAAAGATCTTTCTCCAGGTTCGACCAAGTGGTTCTCAGACTGCTATGCTGAACAGAATTATTGGAAGAGATTTTAAAAAACATTTCCTCTGGGAGAATCACCAGGTGATACTGCTGTTGCTAGTCCCTGGACCAGCCAGAGGACAGAGCCACTTAATTAGTATTAGGTGTATAAATACACCTATATTCTCTATCTTTTTCTAACTGTAAGACCTCAAGTAACTAACCTAAACTTCAAAAAAAAATTTTTTTTCTGAGCTTCAAAATAGGATATTAATATCTGTCTTGAAGGATGGTGGTGAGGCTTAAATGGAGTAATGTACACAAGATGTCTAATCTAGTGCCTAATCCATGGTTCTCAACCTTATCCACAAATCATTCATCCTTTTCACACTCCTTCCTTCTTCTTCCTTTCCAGCACACTTTAAGACCTTATCCGAGTCCAAGAATAAAGCAAAGACAGTAACAGTTTAGTGTTCATGTTACTGTTTCTGCCAATTTGTACAGATTATCATTCTAATGATCTCATGTAAAGTAATAAACCCGTGATAAGCAACTCATGTTTTTACCTTTTTGTTTAAACCCTTTGCTTCTTTTTTTGTGAGTCTTGCATTATTGAAATCCACCCCTCCCTGTTTTCTGGTAAGCCTGGAAGTTAATTCAGAAAACATTTGCATTGTGCATAAAGCAATATGTGATCTTCCTTCCCTAAAGAACTTAAACATAGGTGGAAAAGACTACATAGTAAAAATCAGTTTTGCACATCATAACATTTAGTGGTGTTTTTGTCATTTTTTAATATCCTACTTGATAAGGAAAGCATGAGACAGCATACTTAAAAAAATTCCTTTTCATTTAGAGCAGGATATTTTAAAAGCAACTCTATGGGGAATCACCAATTTCTATAGCACGTGGTTCAAACCACCTCAGAAGGACTTCAAAGAGATGTAGCCTTGAAGAGGCCAGTGCTGGAAGGCTAGGTGACTCACTTGACTTGAGAGCCCTACAGCCAAGTGTAAATCTGAGGCACTGTCAGATTAGCAAGTTTGGCTGCTCCTCAGGGGAGCTTGACTCAGATGGTACACAGCCATGGGCCTCTCCCACTTATGCTTCCAGAGCTGAGTGGCATGTGTGAGCAATAGAAAATTCCTTCGACCCCAGAGCTGGCTGTGGAAGGGTCATGCCATGGGCTACAACTTTCCAAAACTGAACCAATGTACACCAACTTCTCTTTCCTTCTCTAGAGTCCAAGATTCATATAGTAGTCCTACTATGTCCCTAGTCTCAAGGGATTGCAAGCAGAATGCATAGAAGAATTACTTTCCATACAGAACACTGGTCAGGCATTATTAGCCTTGCAGAAATCAAGAGAAAGCCCTTCTATCCCTTTAATTTTACTCTTTTTTTAACAAAAAAAAGAATTATCCTATTATACTATTATACTATTTCATCCGAGGTGTTTCTAATGATTTTGTGATTTTTACGGTTATGGATTTGTCATGAATTATTTAAATTTAAAATGTGATCTATAGTTCTCTATGCAATATGAGCGTTTGTGATCATGTAACGATAGGAAAAGATAAAAATTGTGTGCAAGGCCACAATTTCCAGTTTTGAAACTGGAAATTTATTTGATTTTTCTTTTTCTCAACATCATCATCACCATCATCATCATCATCATTATTATTAAATAGTAGTAGTAGTCATACTTTAGTTCCTATTCTTTTTCTTTCTCTTCCGTTTATGGCTTGTGGCCATTAGATGGCGCTGTGCATTTCAAATATGAAAAGCACGTGAATCACTAATGAATGCTAGACTGTGCAGAATAAAGTAATATGTGTTAAAATTGTCATGTTTTTGCTTCATTGAGGGTAGAAATAGTTTACTTTTTGCATAAAAATTTCCAGTCTTACCATTTATTAAACAGATTTCTGTAATATAATTCCAGAATTGCATGTGAAACTTTCCTTGCATAAAGAAAATATTCCTTCCTATGTGACATAATAATGGCTCTCAGACTCAGATTTGGGTGTGGGATTCCTGAGTCAAATGAGATAATACGACTCCTTTATCACCCCTCAGCATCGTGCTGCTGATTTTGTAATAATGTCGATGAAATTATACTCTTTCACTTGGTGGTTCTTATCACTGGAAGCATTTACTCACAAAATAGGACGCGACTTCAATTACAAATTATCAGAAGTAGTAGCCTTAACTTTGGAAAAGAATAAAATTAATTGGCTTTTTTCATGGTCAGTCCAAAGAGTTAGCTTTATTACTCTCATCATTAACCAGCTGATTGATGGAAGATGTTTCTGCAGTTTCATCCTCAGACTTTACCTCTTGCAGACCACAGTCCCTGCTATACCAATAGTTTCCTCATTCCCTCATTTCCAGCCTTCTCTCCCATCCCATACTCCAGTCATTCCAGAGGTTTGCCCGAGGCCTCTCGCCCTCTCGTTCCACAGCTCTCCCTGAGCAGTCTCACCTGTGCCCAGGGCTCCAGTTACCTTTTTGGTGTTGATATTCCCAGTCTATCTTTAGCCCAGGTATCCACTTCCACATGCATGTCTTCAGGCACTCTTAAACTTAACTCATCTGAAACAAAGCTCATCATGCCCGACTCCAAACCTGTGTTCTCTCTCAAGCAATGCTATCTTCTTCTGTGCAGTTACCCCATGCAGAAGTCTAAGAGTCGGGCTCCACCTTCTCTTGCTCTCATCCCCCCACGTCCAATCGGTAGCCCAGTCCACCAGTCCTTGACCTTCACTCGCCACTATCCTGGTCATGAATTGGGTCATCTCTCATTTGGATGATGATTGGTTAACCTTCCCCTAATCTTGGCCTCTCTCAGTCCATTTTTTACCTTATAGCCAGAGTGATCCTTGTATAATGTAAATCTCATCATGTCTGGCCCCTGCTTGAAACCGTCAGTAGCCTCTCCTCTCTCTCAAGACAGATCCAAACTCCTTAAGGCTAACATAAATCCCTGGGCCTTTCCTACCTCTCTGGCCTTATCGTTCCTGCCTCAGACTTGATACTTCCTTAGACACACCTTTCAGCACCTCAGATCAACTGTGCTTTCTTCAGCTGCCAGTTTCTGCAAGCAGTGTCTCCGCTGTTTGCAATTTTTTTTTCCTCCATCCCCCTGACCTGAATAATTCCTACTGGAATCTGCTTAGATGTCACTGTTTCTGGGAAGGGACTCCTCTGACTGCTTCTCCAAACAGGATGGCCTCTCCTGCTTAACAAAACTCTTATCATACTGTGTAGTAATTATCTCTCAGTCTACCCCTAGACTGTAATAAACAAATCTATTTTACTCTCCATTACATTTCTACCATCCAGACATGCTTAACATGTAGTAGGCCCTCAATAAATATCTTTTGAATGAATGAATGATGACACAGTTTACACAGCTCGCTTGTACTCATTCTTTATAACCCAGGTCAGTTGTCTTCCCAGTTCATCCAGGCAGGAGTGGTCCCTCCCATCAATGACTGCCATGGCCCTGTGCATGTACATCAGTCAGAACATGTATATTATGCTGAAATTGTTGAGCCCAGACTCTGCACCAGACTCTGCACCAGACTCTGAACTCCTTCAGGGGAGGGGCAGGCAATGTCCTCCTTAGGTAACCCCTGATAGCGTTTGTAGAAGGAATAGATTCTCCTGCTTCCAAAGATCATGTAGTAAATTATGGTTTAGACAAGATAAGGTTTTTACCTGATTTAGGGGTTTAGGCCTCATTTTGTTTTTAATGGCTATTACCTTCAATTTCAAATTTTAAAAATTTATTTTACTGAGAACTCTGGGATTTGAAGACCTCAAACATTTGCTTGGTGAAAACTGCTCTTGCAATCATTTAAGGGTGTCAAGTCTCATATGTCTGAATGAGGTTGTTAGAGTTTTGGAAATGTGTAAGGAGTGTGTGTGTTCTGACTCCTATTTCCCTCCTCTAACCACTCTATCTACTCACTTTCTTCAGAAGAAGAGAATTGTTTATTCCATAGTACTACAAAATCTTTCTCAAGCATGTACTATGTGTCAGACACTGTTGTAAGCATTTTACATGCATTAACTAATTTAATCCTCAAAATAACCCGTTGAGACAGGCGTTGTCAAGCATTATCATTCTTATTTTAGAGATGAGAAGCCTGAGGCACAGAGAGGTTTAATAGACTGCCCAGTGATAAGTGGAAGAGCCAGGATTTGGACCCAGGCGGTTTGGCTCCAGATCATGACCTCTTATCTACTATTATAGAGAAAGCTTGACCATGAAATACATTTTTTGATTATTTCATGTCAGGATACTAGCAGCCATTTAATAAATCATTGTCATGTAGACCTGCTTCAGTATGTAGATATCTGTGAGTAAAAGGGCTGTTTGTTACAAAATCTCTCTTCTCCTCTGCCTCAGACCACTGTGTTCCTGGCCCAAAACTTTGCAGTAAGCTTTGCAATCTTTTGCCCTTCAGGTTTTCAATCCTACTTTTTCTCTCATCTCCCATAACACCTTTGCTTGAGACAAGCAAAGCCTCGCTCAGTTCTTCACAGTCTTCTTTCTTGCTTTTTCTTGTTCATATATCTATAACTGCTATGCTACTTTCTCTTTGTCCTGCTGATACTAATTTAGAGACTTGTTAAGTTTTACAAGATCTCTTGCTAAACATTATTGTGTATAACAGTATGCCACATGTTTTGTATTTAGGAGTTTATATGTATCAGATGGCCCTGCAATCACAACACAGCTACAGAAAATGTATTTGGGTACAGCCCACCTAACCTAAAATCAGATGGCCCTGCAATCACAACACAGCTACAGAAGTTAAACTGCATTGTTATTTGATATAACAAAGTATGATCATACATATTTATGCATTATTAGAAAGGCTATTTTAAAATAAATGTTTCAAAGGATAAATAACATTTTTCATAAAAATCAAATGCTATGTCAGTTTTTAAAAGTGATTTGGAAAGACCCCCTTCCCACATTTGAGTTTTTCTTCCCTTGTCATCCAAAGCCTGTGCGCTGTTTGTCCCAGACCTCATTTTCTTACTTCATTTTATCTTATAATAAAGTTTTCCTTTATCTTTTCAATTTTTCATTTAATCTTGAACTGGAACATTTCTGAGCATTTCATTCAATATCTCCTATCTAATATTCTTGTTTGCTTGGATGTCCTATCTTTCCTCAGGTTGCTGGAATACTCCTGTAGAATATGTTTCCTTAGATCACATGTAACAGGAAGGAAATCCTATTTAAAGGGAAAATGTTTAAATACTTTTCTCAAGAATAATAGTGTATTCTGGCTCAAAGAACCTCCATATGAATATCATTCAACTATTTGATCGACCACCATTTATTGAGCACCTACTAGGCCTGGCAACATGCCAAGCACTGGGAAAATGAGATAAAAGTACAATCTTCAAAGAATTTGCAGTGTAGGGTTGGGAGAATAACTATATTTAGACAATCGGAATACAGTATGTTAGTGCTGTAAGGCAGATATACACTGGGGGGCAAAGGAGCAGAGAAGGAGAGCTTACATCCTCTTCGTGGTTCCAGAAAAGATTCTGCTGAAGAAAGGTCACAAGCTGAATGTGGAAGGATAAAGCAGCATAGTTATTATTGTTGTTACAGAAAGAAATAAGGTAGGGTTTGAACTTCAGAACTTTTATTCAGAAGGAAAAGAAACATTTTCCAAATAAGGTTATAGGATAATTTTGGCATTATGCTGACACACCTTATGGAACTTTTACTTCAATTATCTTTAAAATTTTAAATTGAAAATTTCAGAATGTTTCAAGTTTTGTGTGTTTATGTCATAGGTTTTGGGATGCAACACATTTATTTTTAATTGTGGTAAGATGTACACATAGTGCAATGTACACATCTTAAGGGTACAATTTTATGAGTGTGCCAATGATTCATCCTTATGACCAGCACAGGAAGTTTATGATAGAACTTTTTCATCATTCCAGAGAGTTCTCTCAAGCTCTCTTCTAGTTCTCACCCTTCATAGGCAACCACTGATCTGGTTTTTATCACTACAGAGTTTTGCCTGTTGTATACCTTTAATAGAGATAGGGCTGTTCAGATTTTCTTTTCTTTCTATTTTCTATTATGTCAGTTTCTTCTTATGTCAGTTTTTATATGTTGTGGTTTTTTTCAAGAAATTTGTTCAATTCATCTAAGTTGTTTAATTTATTGGCATAATGTTATATATAATATTCCCTTACCATCCTATTAATGCCTATATTATCTGTGGTGAGGTCCCATTTTCATTCCTAATATTAGTAATTTGTGTGGTTTTTCTCTTGATTGGCTTGCTAGGGGATTAGAAATTTTATTACTTTTTCATAGAACCAACTCTTGACTTTATTCGTTTTCTCTATTTTGTCTGTTTTCTATTGTATTGGTTTCTGCTCTTAAGTATTTTTTTTCTGCCACTTATTTTGGATTTAATTTGCTCCTTTTCCCTAGTTTTCTCCAATGGAAATATAAATATTTATATATCCCTCTAAGTACTGCGTTAGATGTATCTCACAAGTTTGACTTTTTTTGTTTTTATTATAATTCAGGTTAAAGTATTTTCTAAATTCCCTGGGATTTCTTCTTTGACTCATAAATTACTTAGAATTATGTTGTGTGGGTGTGTCTGTGAGGGTGTTTCTGGAAGAGATTAGCATTTGAATTGGTGAATTGAGTAATCCCCAATGTGAGTGGGCATTGTCCAAACCCTGGAAGGCCTGAATAGAACAAAAAGTCAGAAGGAGGTTGAATTCACTGTCTTCCAGAGCCCTGGAGCTGGGGTATTGATCTTCTCCTGTCCTTGGTGCTCCTGGATCTCAGACCAGCACTGTAATCTATACCATCAGCTTTCTGGCTTTCAGGGCTTTAAAGGACACTACTGGCTTTTTTGGGTCTCCAGCTTGCAGATAGCAGATTGTGAGACTTCTTAGCTCCCATAATCACATGACCCAACACCCTATACTAAATCCTCTTATCTGTCTGTCTCCCTACTTACCTTCCTGTCTATCTATTTTCTGTCTGTCTGTCTGTCTGTCTATCTATCTATCTATCTATCTATCTATCATCTATCTATCTAGAGTTTATTTGAGTCGAACCGATGATAGATGCCAGGGAGCAAAATCTAAAATACTTCTGAGAATAACAGTTTTGCAGTTTCTTTTATGCATCTGAAATTAAGGAAGGAACATAAAGAAGATTACATGGAGGTGGGAAAAAGCAAGATGGGAATTGGATTACAGGATAGTTAACAAGATTATGTGTTCTCTCGAGGGTTAATACCCCCTTCTAGGGGTATTCTGGTATTTCAAAGGTGTGTTAACCTAGATGCACAAGAACAATGGGCAGGCTGGCTTAGAAACTTGCACTAAAGAAGCTATAGGTCTAGGGCATGACTACCCACTATGACCTTCCCAGTTAGAAATTTATGATCAGATCACCTTTCCATAGAACCTCCCTTTTTTGGGGTTTTGTCTGTCTGTCTGATGTCTATCCTATCTATCTATCTATCTATCTATCTATCTATCTATCTATCTATCTATCATCTATCTATCTATCTATCATCTATTATCTATCTCTATTATTCTATCTACCCACCTATTCATCCATCCACCCATCCATCCAATCTGTTGGTTCTGTTTTACTGGAGAACTTTGACCAATAAAGTAATTATTCCATATGCATTTGAAAATAATATGTATTCTACAGATGCTAGGAAGATAATCTATAAATGTCAGTTAGATCAAGTTGGTTGATAATGTTCAAATCATTTATACCCTTATTAATTTTTTTGTCTAGTTCTATCAATTACAAAGAAAGGTATTAAAAATCAACTATGATTATGAATTTGTGTATTTGTCCTTTTAATTCTCATTTTTGCTTCTTGTACTTGAAGCAAAAGCTTCTTATACTTCTTGTGCTTTAGCTTTTTAGTCACATAGACATTTAGAATTTTAAATTTTAACTAGTGATGAAATGACCATTTATCATTAAGAAATGTTAGTCTTCACTCATTCGTGACTTGAAGTTCATCTGATGTGATGACATCAACACCAACTTTCTTAGATTTGCTTGGTCTATCTTTCCCACTCCTTTTACTTTCAACTTTTGTAGACAGCATGTAGTTGAATCTTGCTTTTTACTCATCCTTGCAATCTCTTCCCTCTCATTGAATTGTTCAGTTAATTGATATTTAATATAATTTTTGAAATGGTTGGATTTAAGTTTGTTTTTTACTTGTTCCATCTATTTTTTTCTCTGTTCCTTCTTTCTTGCCCATGTTTTGATTAATAAAACATTTTTAGGACTCTATTTTAATTCCACTGTTGGTTTTAAGCTATACATTTGTGGCTCAAATTCTCCAAGTAAACTTTGTTCAGTGATGAAAATATTCCACGTGCTTTTCCAATATGGGAGCCACTAGCTACATGTTGTAGTAAGACATACAGTTGAGGAACTGAATTTTACATTTAATTTTAATAAAGTTAAATTTAAAGTAGTCACTAGTAGTTAGTGAATTATGTGTTGGACAGCACATCCTTATCAGTCTACTTCGATTTATACTATATCACTTCATGTAAAGCATAAAAATCTTACAATACCATAATTTTATTAATTCTTTATCCTTTTTGTTATCATTGTCCTATATTTTGTATCTATATGTGTTAACAATCCAATGACATATTTGTCTTTAAACAATTTTGTGTTTTAAATAAATAGGAGGAGAGGAAAAAAAGAGTCTTGTATACTTGCACATTTATTTACCATTTCTGGTGCTGTTCTTCCTGCAGTGTTCCTGTATTCTGGTGCTTCCTTCCTGTCGCTCAGGTTTTCCCTTATTATCATTTCCTGTCTCCCTAAAAGACTCATATTCGTATCTATTATAGTTTGCAATGAATTCTCCCAGCATTCATTTTTCATTTTTCTGAAAATGTTTATTTTTATTTTCAAGGGACACTTTTACCATTTAGAATTCTGGGTTGACCACTTTCAGCACTTTAGTGATGACATTCCATTTCTTTTGGGCTCCATTGTTTTTAATAAGAAGTCAACTGTTAATCATGGAATTGTTCCCCTGTATGTTATTGATTTTTTTCTCTGTTTTCAACATTTACTCTTTGTTAATCATGGAATTGTTCCCCTGTATGTTATTGATTTTTTTCTCTGTTTTCAACATTTTTTTTTTGTATTCTGCTTGTAGTTTGTTGATTCTTCAATGTGTAGGCTGATGTTTTCCACCAAATTAGAAGACTTTTCAGGTATTATTTATTTACATTTTATTTTACCCCATTTTTTCTTCTCTCCTATTAGGACTCCAAATGTATATTTATTTCAAATATATCCATTCGGTTTATTTCTTTGCCGATACTCCTCATCTGTTTAGTCAATGTATATATCTCTTCCTGTGCATCTTTAAATATATTTATAATAGCTGTTTTAAGGGACTTCATGTGCTAATGCCAACACTTGGGTCATCTTGGATTCTGCTTCTATTGACTATTCCTTTTCTTGATTATGGATCGCATTGTCCTGCTTCTTCACATGTCTAATATTGTAAAAATTATTCTTCAATGGTATAAGGAAGTTATTGAGTCTGGCTTATCTTTATATTCCTTTAAAAGTTGTTGGGGTTTCTTCTATCAGGCTGTTAGATTACTGAAAATTTCTCTTGATCCTGTTAGGCTTTGTTTTATTATTTGTTAGGGCAGCTCTATTTCAGTTTTGTCCTTAGTTTTGAGGCACGGCCCTTCCTCTGGGACCTGATATTTATTCCAAAGGTGTGGCTTCTTTAGATTTTCGGTTGAATGCGTGAGATACTCAGTAAGGTCTCTCTACTTTTGGCTGGGCCATTGTTATCCTGTGTCCAGTTTCCAGTACTGACAGCTTATGATATCTTGGCCCAGCTCTCTTATTTGCAGCAGCCCTTCTCTCCTAGACCTCATGAACTCTCACGCTGCACATGAGCTGTAGGGCAACATTCATGCAGTCTTCTTTGTCCCCTTTCACCACACAGCTCCTGCCTTACAAATCTCAGGGACCACAGCCATTCTAAACTCTACCTGTACCTCTTTAGCTCTTTTAGTCCTTTAGCAGGATGTCCATATTCTCCTGGATTCCATTTTCTTATAGTCCAGTTGGTGTCCCCAGGGAGAAAGATGAAAAAGATATGAAGCTCTCTTTTGTGTTTCTCTTCTCTTGAGGATCACAGTCCTACAATGTTTATTGTCAAATGCCTGGAATCAGTTACCTCAGATATTTATAGCTGTTTTCACTGGGAGGACAAGTCCAGTCATTGTGTATGACCAGAAGTAGGCATCCTCTTATATATGTTTTGGATAGTGTGTACACCTTAAAAAAGTACTAAAACAGAAAATCACTCATCTTTTTTATTTAAAGATTTTTGTTTTATCTTTATTTGAGAGTACTGTTCTTGATTATTGTGTATTCCCAATCTATCCTCAATATCCATTAGTTTGTTGAAGTTCATTTAAATTATTATAATTAACATTCCTAAATCGTAATAATTAATAACTAACATTAATATCTGTAAGACTTCTTACAGTGTTTATTAAACATTGAAAAGACATTTTTTAAGAGTTTAAACCAAAATTTGGGTAAAACAAAGTATATTCTAGTATCCTTCTAAAAAGTAGGATACAATAAAATTATAAGACAATAACATGATCTATACAAAACTTGTTCATTGGCACAAAATGCAACTTGCAGTTTTTTTAAAAAACAACAAAAATAACTTTTCACTGATTAGAATTTAACTGGCACATCAAAGGAAAATGCCAGAAATAAATTTGCCCGACACTGTATTTCTAGGAAAACTGATATGAATTGACTGTACCATAATTTATGTGTTTTACTATTATCATTTAATAAAACATATCAAAGCAATATAAACGATACTGTTGTTTATATAAATCGATTAGAGATAAGGCATGTTGAATCATAGTTTACTTGAGACTAGAACTTGCTCTGGGGAGCTGCGGCCCTACATTCTGAAGACCCAGGGAATATGGAAAACACCAGGAGGGTAATGCTCAACTTATAGTTTTGGCTCCTCATCTATAAAATAAAGATTTTGTCTGGAGTCTTCTAGCACACCTTTCAGAGCAAAAGGACTATCCTTTCTGTATCCTAATTTTTACTTTCTCACCCATCTTCTTATTACAATGGTATATTTTTGTCTTTCATCTTAAAATATTCATTCTATACATTTATTTTTATCTCAGAGTAATGATGGCCATATTTCTGGGTGGTTATAACAATTATCAAATAATTATAAATGGGAACAAAAAACAAGCATGTGGCTAAGTGCCAGGTAATTTTAAAAGTTAAAATATATTACAGTTACCTCATAAATATAATAGAGTCTCTGATTGCTATTAGAAAAATGGACCCTAACTAAGAGAAATAGCTTGTGTATTTACATGGAAATATAGATGCTGGAATGATATCACGGTCTGCCATCAGTTATCTCAAACCGAGTCCAAGTTTTTAAAGTCATTTCCTAACTAATGTTAACAAGCACAGGTGTTTCCTGATTTCAGTTGTTCAGACTCTTAAAAAAAATGAATAACTCAGGGAAATGTGTAAAATTCCTTTGTTGGCTTCTTCCTTTCTCCTGTATCAAGCCTAAGTTTCATCTTAGTATGTGGCTTTTGTATTTCCACGCCCATGTAACCCGTTAGCTTATTTTCTCTCTTTCTATTTGTTATACTCACTAGATCTCTCTTTTGTTTTCTTGTTATTGGTGCTATTTTTTTTTTCAAGTTTTCTTCCATATTTAGAATCTCAATTTGAGCGATTGTATTTGAACTAAGAGAATGTGTCAAAAATTCTGCCTCTGATTTGGAGAGGCTCTGCTGTGGGTGACAAGATTGAGCCATGTGGGTGGTGGGTCTGTGCCTGGTCTTGCGCACCAGTTCCTCATGCCAGAGAGGCACATGGCATAGAGCGTGAGGCAAAAAGGATGAGGTGTGCGGAAGGGAAAGTGAGCGCAGGGGGAGGCAGAACTGATAACATTTATATAATGCTGTAGGACTTTGCATTTAATTGTGTGACTTTTCTGAGATCATCAAGCAATTATGGAGAATGCAAACGTGTCTTTGAAAGCTATTGTCTCATATGCCTTAATGCTGTCTCTTAAACCTGAGTGCAGAAGAATCACCTGGGCTTGTTAAACTTCATCAGAAATGCCAATTCCTGGTCCTTCCAACTCCCCACTCTCCTCTAAAGGTCGTGGTTGAAAGGTCTGAATTGCCCTGCTATCAAGTGTTGGTTTCTAGAGCTAAAATTATGTTGATGGCATAGTGGGGCTTCATTAAATAAACAGTACCTTGATTTACTACTCTGCTCTTCTAGTATCTAGAGCAAACATTTGTTCACTTTCTGTGTTCAAAACAGATGCCTCAATTCAGAGTTCTAAAAAGGAAGAAGGAGAAGAAATTTGGGGGATTTTAAGGTAGGAATATGTCTTGATCAGTTTTGTAGAAAGTTAAAATTTTCTCCTTGCATGAGAAAGATGATTGGGTTTGATGTGAAAATTTTACGCTTCATTACCAGGATTTCAAGGACAAGAAGTCTTTTTTATGCTTCTTGGTTATGAACTATAAGTTCTTGGGAACAGGGACCAAACTGCTTTTTCATTTCCAAGAATTAGAAAACGTTGAAGTTTCACCAGAAAGACGACAGGAAATGATTACAATTTGAAAGGGTTAAAGTCAACTTTATCTGTGATTTGGTGAGTAGTTAGTTAAAAAACGTACATTAAATTGCTAAAAATCTAATTATAGAAAAACTGCAAATTACCAATAAATGAAAAGAAAAAGCCATCTATAATAATAAACATTTATAAAGTTGCTTACAATGTGCCAGGCACTGTTCAAGTGCTTTATAAATAACTTCTATGAAATTCATACTAACCCACTTTACAGCTGAGAAAACTGAGGCAGTCAGAGAAAAGTAATGTCACACAGCTTAGGAGATAGGATTTGGGAGGAGGCAGAAATAGGATTCCTTAGGAGGTAGTCTGGCTCCAGAGTCCCATTTTCAATCTCTATATTAGCTGGACTCTGCACTATAATCTATGAGCTGTGATAACCACTGTTTATATTTAGGGGTATATGCTTCCATATTTACAATATATTGGTAGTGAAAAAGCAGGCAATCAATCTGTAATGCAGCAGGATTCTATTTGGTATAAAATGTATATGTATATGTTATGCATCTGTGTAAATATGGAAGCATATTCCAGAGTGGAATGATGGACTAGATGGTCACTGAGTGAATCAGAGCATGCCATCAACAAGACATGGAGAAAACCCAGTAAAGGGCGAGAGAAAGATGCTATTAGAGCACAATAATCATTTTCCTCTCACAGGTTTCTTATACAAGCCATAAAATCTAATAACTTGGTTGCTACTTGTAGTTAATAACCTCTTGGCTTGTTAATGATCTAGAACCAAATGGGAAAAGTTAATGGAATAACCTGACTATATTAATAGTAGGTTTAGAGAAAATTATTACTATTGCAAACTCTATTCACTTGCTTCTATCACTATATCACTATTTTAAAATGCCAAGAAAAATATTAAAAATGAGGAGTTATAGTATGTTTTGCATTCAGAATTAAGGAATTTTAAACTATTTTAATTTGAAAAGGTATTTTTGCCTCATTGGTGACATGCTACTTTAAGTTATTACAGAAGTGGATACAAAGAAATGTTTGAGGTGACTCAATGCAATGAGTCTTGGCTTTCCTAAAGTATTTATCTCATCTTTTATTGAATGTGAGGTATGTCTTTTTTTAATCCACAAAACTATAATTCAGGCTGAAGACATTTATGAATCTGTTTCTTAATAGAATACCTGTAAAGTTTTCCAGGTTTCCATGTTGCTACTAAGAAAGGTTCTTAGGTAATGTAAAAGATTCAAATGAAAATATTCTAATATGGGTCGATTTGAACAGATGAGTTGTGTCAAAAAATAAAAGAGTCATGAGAGAGATTTGTATTTGTTCTCTTTACACACATAAAATATTTAACTTCACTCGATTTTCCTATTATTAACAATGGCAGAAATGTTTTATGGAGTTTTTGCTCTCGATCACCAGGCCGTGTCTAGGTAGTTGTCGGTACAAAGTGTTACCAACTTGACTGCTTTTTATGGGACTGTTACCTTACATGGCTCCTCTGTTCTGATCTCAATTTCTGGAATCTTCTGACGTAAGTGGGCTTTTGAGGCAAAGAGCAACTTAAGGCCCTTCTTTTTGAGGAAGACTGAGGAAGGGTAAGAAGCCCTCCCCAGCCACTCCATCTGCCCTTGTAGGACTTTTTCTCTACAGACTTCCTTTCCCTTGTTCCCCTTCTCATTGTGAGCTGTTCGTCCATTGACACACTGACTGGTGTATCAGGAGCCTTGGCTCACTGAAGACCTTTCCACTCTGACCTCATCTCACATCCCTCCCATCCCCTGGCTTGGCTTGAAGATCTTTCCCTTTATCTGGGTGTTCAGAAACTTCACAATGATATATCTAGGTACAGATCTTTTTTTAATCATTCTGCCTAATACACCATGTCCTTTTCAATATGAGACTAGTGTCTTCCTTCTATTCTGAGAAATGTTACTATATTTGTGAAATATCTTACCTCTTTCTGTTCTTTTTGAAAGACCTATAAGTAGGACATGGTGGCTTACTTTTGCCATGTTACTTGTACCTTTATACATATACCATTATGTATACCTTTGCAAATTCAGAAATGGGAAAGGAACAGCACCATTGTACTTCCTGACCTGCATCC